>NC_134552.1:40910923-41171828 GCF_025594145.1 Primulina tabacum
GTTATGAACCGTGGCTAAGGCCATAGGCCACACCAATCCATACCATTCCACAAAACTCGAACACACACATGCTGTCAAAAACCGAAGGGGCCGAGAGGGGAGGGGTTGTTCTTGCATTTGATTTAAAAAACCGATGCACCATGGACCGAGCCACCAAAAGGGAGACTTAGTCACGTCTTATACATGCTAGGGAAGTGATCCAACCATGGCTATGGGCCTTGTGGCAGCCATGATCAGATCCATCTCCATTATGACAACAACCTGAATTTTCGAACACAAATCTGAACTTATGGGGAGCTTGCTGTGATTTCGGTTTTCCTGCAAGCATGGGGACTGAATGAATGGACCAACATGGTCCTAATGCATCCTATTACATGTCTAGGAGCCGTCTTGGGAGCCTGGAATCGAAACATCCACCTGAAACCACAAAACAAGAGGAAGCCGTGAACTGCACAAGAAAATCGAAATCTGCATGTGATGTTTTCTGAAAATTCATTGATGTATTTCGGTTCATACATGAAATGATGATCATAAAACATAAAAATAATGATAGTATGACTTGATTGAAGAGTCAAGGAAGAATATATGAATGCCTGGTCTCGTTTGAAAGAAAAACGAAAAGAAGAGACGATCCGGCGCGGAGGAGTGGAGCGCTTTGCTACCTAGCTTGTTACTGAATTTTTTCCTCTTGTGTCTAGCTATGCAACCCACGGTTTTCTACTCTGAAATGGCTCTGAATTTCGAGATTAGGGAGATGGGGAAATGGTTAGGGGAGTAAGGGAGATGGGTGCAAAATATAAGGGACAAATCAAGACCAAGTCTCCCTCATTTTGAAATTTTGAATTCTTGTTTGATATCAAATGATTTGTTGGTGCTTGTTGGGGTGAGGTGGCCGATCATAATACCATCTAGACTAGGTGAGGATAAGATTGATCATTAATTAAATGGTGCTCCCAAAAAATAAAAGAATTATCCTACTAATTAAATACAAAGAAAGGGTCAAAGGTGTTGAGTTGGCAAGGTAATGCTTAGTCATCTAAGGGGGCCGAAAATTCATCTAATAAATGGAAGGAAATATTGTTTAGTTGATAAATTTTAATACCTTAAGAGCCTTACCTATCCCTAATTAATTTAGTGAACTAACCCCTTAATTATGGAACTTAAATGAATTTATTTCCTACTCACCTCAAGTAATTTAAATAATTCCTTGAACTTCCTTATTAACTTAAATTAACTTACTTGCTAGCTAAAATAAATTCTGGAAATGATTTTTAAATCTTAAATTCTATCTCAAAACTCCAACTCCAGTCCGGCCTCACAGAAATAACTGAAAATCAAACTACTGCATGAAATAATAAAATAATTAACTTCAAAGAAAAGCATTAAAATAATCATGCAATGAAGTCAATTTAATTTAAAATACTAGAATTATGCTTGGGTTATACGTAGACTGATTTACGGGTTCTACACCTAGCATGGCTAGGACTCTTCCCTAACTCATACCATGACCCATCCCTGAACCCAGACGAGCCATGCAAGGCCTAGCCTCTTATTCCCCAAAACCCGAGCCCTCACAGCACACAACACCATGTTTCGGTTCCAGCTTCACGTTTCTGTTTTTGTGCAGCGTTTTGTTGCTTTTGTGTGTGATTCTAGACCTCAAAACTTGTGGAAATACATGCTTATTCATACCCTAATTCACGGCATCCCCTTAAACATCATATAAACATGATTTGAATCTAATAACAAAGGTTTAAACACAAGCATGAGCATAGTTACGAAATTGTGAATTGTGTGACTTGTTTTCATGAAAAAATTCATTAAATAAAATACTATGGTGTGTTAGATGTTTGAAGGAAATAAATATGACGTGCCTTTGCGTTTTAAACCCACGAAAAACCGTTGACGATTGCGAAGAACGACGACGAACGACCGTGGCTTGATTTTCCCTTGAAACTTTTGAATTCTCCCTTGATGAATATTAGGTGTGTGACGTGTAGAATTTTTGGAAGAAAGAGTTTGATTTGCAAAGGGGGTGTGGGGCGTGAGTTATGATTTAGTTTGGGGTTAATTTGTACTTTAAAAAGGCTAATGGTAGCTTAGGTCCATTAACAATGTTAATTAGGCCATTTTAGCCCATTAGTGTTTAATTAAAATATTTAAAAATAATTTTGTTGAAATAAGTTTGTGAATTTATTAGCTGGGTTGCCCATAAGTTCGTATTTTTGTTGAAAAATCAACACCGATAAAAATTACGTCTCAGCGTATAAAATCACCTGAAACCCCCATATTTTCAAAAAATCATAAAAAGCATCACCCTTAATTTAAATAATTAAAAACAATTATTTAATAAAAATATTTTCTATTTTTTAGCTATCGGTCTCCGTTCCTCGATCGAAACTCGAATAACCTTTAAAAATACATTTTAATGCAACCATGTAGAAAAATAAATTTTAAACATGTCAAAATGCACAATATAATTAATTAATGCAATTAAAATAATTGCTTAAAATAAAAGAGAATTTAATAATTACATGCATGTGGTTTACGTGGACCTTTAAATTTTCGAGGCGTTACAACTATTGACTCCATGAATGCCTCTGCCAAGTCTGGCTCGCTTGAACTGCTGTCCTTAGCCATTTTGATTTTATCTGCTTTGTATTTCATGTTATTGTTAAACTAACCCTTCTACTTGTATTTATAGATTATAACAATACGAAGGGTCTCTCTCTCATTATGACTGACACAGGGTTTGAAGGAGCCTTCTATCAAAGCTACCGCCGGTTTTTCTCCCAAGATTCATTTTAATCCACATGTTTAGGGAGAACAATGGTTAAGTCATTAACTAAATAGACTTCTCAACCGCTTCCTCCCTAATCACATTATTCATCCGGTTCATTTTTGGGGGCACGATACCTCCACGTCATTTCGTACAAATTACTCAAACTCTTTGACTGCCTCTGATTGACGTGACGGTTATCTTTTTGAAATTTTAAATTAATGATGTTACCGCCACCCAATTTTTTTTTCATAAATTAGTCCACTAACAGTCTTCCACGTGGAATGACTTGTGATTATCTTAACCGAAAACACATATTCAAAATTTGCAGCATTCTTAATTTTATCTTGCTATTATCATACACAATTGTGTTCAAAGCTCATCTTGCAGAAGTTTATCAAGATCTTTCTCTGTCAATCAAGATTATGGCTGCCTCCATTCCTCAAAACACAGTTGCTGTTAAATTCGCATCAGTATTTGCCATGCCCAACAAGCCTATGAAAGCCAAGTTTCGTACGATAGAACATTCTGCGCTTCGTTTTTTTTGGGTTGCAGTTACAATTACTCCGACACATTATTGAAGGAATTCTTTCTCTGAAGAACGGAGAAATTGTTTGTGTTGTTCAAAACAAAAACCTCCAATTCACACAGAAGATGTTTGCTGATTTGTTCAGCTTACCCACGGCTGGAATTACTTATTTCTCCACACTACCAGAAGGAAATACAGACATTTGGCGTAGCACCTTCTCAATCACAGACTCTCCGATTTCATATCCAACCTGTCAAAAACGCGATTTAAATATCGAATTCAGATTGTTGGCCTATATTGTGGCAAAAGGACTTCTTGCCAAGGCTGGTGCATTAGACAAGATAACTTTGAAAAAATTTCTTGTTATGGCCACCATCTCATCTAAACTGCAGATCAACTGGTCTGATATTCTATTCAAGACACTGGTCTCTATGATCAAGAATGAAAATCAATCGCAAGGCTTTGCGGTTCAAATCTTCCACATGCTGATTGATGCAGGGTTTCAACCGGTTGATATGATTGAAGTTGGAAAGACCAAGCTGTTCAACTGGATAATGGTTGAAAAACACATCAAGAAAAATCAATCGGCTGATGAGGATATAGTCTCCATCAAAACCGAGACTGGGGTAGATTTTGTGAAACAAAAGAAGAAATCAAAGACTGCTTCTAATCCCAAAGAAACCAAGAGGAAGTTGATCCTAAAATCCAGTTCCAATGATGAATCCAAGGACAAAATTCCCGTCTCTCAAGTCTTCAAGAAGAAACGAACTGAAACATCAAAAAAAGCGAAGATCAAACTGGTTAAACATCTTTCTGCACCACTAATTCCTGCACCGATCCCCGTAGTCTCAATCAAAGAGCTAAAAGGAATTCAAATTACCGAAATAAAGATTGAGTCCTCTTACTCAGAAGTTCCTATTATTCTCTCCACAGACAAGGGTAAACAAGTCATGATCGAAAATCCACCAAAAAGCAATTCGGTACATACAGCCATAGTCCTCACCAGCGAACGTGTCAATGAGACCGTTAAGAAGAAGATGGAAAAGTTTGATCAATGGATTCAATATCTAATAGTTATAACATTTGACTCATTGATTCAAACCGGTAAAATAAAAGCAACTGCCAAACTAGAACGGTCCATCTTGGAAAAGACAGAAACATCTGATATTCAAACCGCTCTACGTCGTCAAGACTTTTTGGAACTTCAGATGAAAGAAAGCTGTAATGCCCGAGATTTTACCACGGTAATTAGACATTGATTAATTGATAGAATTGATATTACAGGGGCTAAAGTAAGACGTGAAAGGAGAAGCCGGGCGTTGGTGCATAACAAGCCAAGAAGTGGGCAGAACTATCGGCGCCCGAGCGGTAGGAAAAGACCGTCCGAGCGCCAGTGTTCAACAAATATATGTCTCAGACAGAATTTTCGGTGCCCGAGCGGTAATTTATGACCGCCCGAGCGCCAGTGTGCAATAAGAAAAGTGCTTGGTAAGAAAATGCCGCGCCCGAGCGGTAGTTTAGCACCGCCCGAGCGCCGACTGAAATGCTTGGAAAATGAGCCACGTTTCTTTGGCATGCAATTGGGATATATATATATACACACGCCTGTATCTTCAGAAGAAAGAAGGAAAAAGAAGAACAAAAAAGGTCAGGGGAAGTTTCAGAAAAATCCTTACGCCTTTATATTTCGATCCGTTCGTTAGATTTTCAATCTGACTTCAGTGCTGAGTTTCTATCGACGAGAGCTTCAACTGGGCGTAAGTTTTCTTATGTTTTGTGATGATTTGAAATTATGATACTGTCAGAATCAGATATGATCCATACTGTCGGAATCAGATTCGTTATTGATTGAGATTGTATCGTTGTATCGTTGTATTGTTGACATTGATCAGATTATGTCTTGATTTGCGTATTGATCAGAACAGGTCTTGAATTGAG
Organism: Primulina tabacum; assembly: GCF_025594145.1. Taxonomy (NCBI): domain Eukaryota; kingdom Viridiplantae; phylum Streptophyta; class Magnoliopsida; order Lamiales; family Gesneriaceae; genus Primulina; species Primulina tabacum. The sequence goes on from NC_134552.1 coordinate 40,916,170, forward strand.
TTGTACATTGATATTGTGCCTATTCGATATTGTCATTTCAGATTTGATATGGACAGATTTGACTTCGAGACTTCGACTTCGTCAGACCGAGAAGAGAAAGGTATAAGTCAATGTGGTACCGGGAGATCGACTCGAGTATGATATACTTGAGTTTCCCTAAATCACATACTTATTGTTATTGTGTTCATTGATTTGATTTGATATGCTTGTTCTATGGATTACAGAAAGCAGGTATTGGACGAGTATTAGACGAGTAATCTTGTGACATAGGTGCCGGATAGTGATGGAATCGTCACTGGCACATTGCACATTGTCACAGGATAGTGATTTGGCGAAAGTGCCAAAGTCTGTGACGGATAGGTCAAGACACCGGATGTTTGGTTATATCGAAGTGGATAGAATTGGAATTTCTTCTATTACTGATGTTCGCTATGGAATACCAACGTCTGGAAACCGGGATCCCTAGACTAGGATTGAGTCTAGTCTGAGACGTGGAGTCACGAGTCTGATTGACAATTTTATATTGATTATGTTTCAGATTTTGATACATGTTAGTGATATATGTTATATGTTTTTACATTGTTTATATGATTGCATGTTTTGTTGATTTATACTGGGAATATAATTCTCACCGGAGTTATCCGGCTGTTGTCTTGTTTGTATGTGTGCATGACAACAGGTGGGACAGCACCAGGGTCAAGACGAGGACGAGAGAGGACTAGTTTAGCGTGGAGATTCGGACCCAGAAGTAGATCTTTTTCATTACCTAACGTGTAGTAAATGAACAGTAGTTGTTATGATTTACATTTGTACAGGACTTGTACTTAGATCTGGATATTGATCTTGTAAATGAAATAAGAGTAATTTTATAGGTTGCGTACTCTTGTATTTAAAAAAAAAATTTAGACCCTGCTTATTAATTGATCTAATTATTCCCAAAGATGATTAAGAAATGAATTAGCATCCGAGTCCCCACAAATGCACTCTCCGAGCCATCATTCAACTAAAAAGGAACAATTTTGATCCTTTATGCCCTACTGCAAAGAATGATTCAGCTGTTATCTCTCAACTTGATATGGATGCCTTATCGCTTACACATGTTGCTGTAATGCGACAGGATCTTCACCTTCCAGCAGTTATAGAACAGAGTAAGCTCGAATCTATGTTGGAACTACATGAAGACCCATGTTCTGAACAACTCAAAGATACATCTACCATTCAGGATCAGTCATCTACATCATCCTGCACGAACACTAAGCGTTCATCACCAGGAATACTTACCAAAAACTCTCAACTGAATGATGAGGAGAACACTAAACCTCCCTATGAAAAGATCACGCCGGAGGACATTCCCAATGCTGAACAATGCTATCAGATTGCTCCAGCCCTTCTATCTGTTTCACAAACAATCTCTGACATTAATGCATCTGCTCAACCACCTCCGGTTCATCCATCAGAAGCTCAAACTCTTTCTATTGATGAGGCAGTGAAGTTTTTATTTGATTTTGATGAAGCTTCCACATTTAAAGAGAAATCAGTTTCCCAAAAACCCCTTTCACTGATGATAATCCAACCGTTCTTCAAGAAAAGTTGATGACCTCTCCCAAAGAGCTGCAGAAAGCCGAGATGACCACTTCATCAATGCCTACACACTCTCCTACACCTAGTCCTCCATCAGCAAAACCAGAGGAACCAGAAGTCACCGGCTCTAAACCCTCTGCTTCAACTGAAGATATTGACCAAATCATTGAGAGCATAACGGCTGAACTACATGAGCCCGAACCGTCAAAATCTGCTGGTAAAATATCTTCCTCTCAACTAGTCTCTTTCAAGAACAGGTTACTAACTGAAGAAGGTGAACCTGAAAAACAAGAATTTCTAGAAGAAAGTTGTCAACAGAAGATCCTGACCAGACTAATCACTACGGATGGCAATGGGACGGGGCGGGGGCGGGTTTGCCATTCCCATCCCCGTCCCCTAATTATATCCCCGCTCCCATCCCCGGATCTACCTAATCGGGGAATCCCCGTCCCCGAACCCGCGGGGAAAAAATCTCTGTCCCCGTCCCCGAACCCGTTTGAAATACCCGAATATATTATTATATTTATATATATATATAAGTATTATATTTTTTTATATAATATATATATATATATTACTGTATATATATATATAAGTATTATATTTTTTTTATATAATATATATAAAAATCCCCGAAACCGAAACCAAACCCATTAACATATCCCCGAACCCGTCCCATTTCGGGTTTTCCCCGCGGAGCCCCGAAACCGCGGGGAAAATTGCCATCCCTACTAATCACTATGGATCAATCCATTCTGGCTATCAATCGAAAACAATTTGATCTCAAGAAAGCCTTTTCATCAATGAAGTCTGCTCTTTGCAACGATTTTTCCACCTTGAAAACAAGTGTTTCCCTCTAGCAAGCAAAATATAATTCTGCACACCTTAACATCTGCCTTGGCCTATCAGAACAAATGACTCATCTTCAAACAAATCTAGAACAACGTATCGATGCCCAAGGTGCTCAGCTTGCAGAGATTATGGAATTCCTTGTTCATGGTGATGTCAAAAAGGGGGAAAGAGAGCGACAAAGGGTAATTCAAGAAGCAGAATTATCTGTAATGAAAGAATTACGGGATTAAAAGAAAAGGTAGACAAGGCCAAAGCAGGGGAACAAAGTTCAGGAAAAATGAAACATTAAGTTGGTTATTTTGAATATTGTAATTCCATTTACCTAATGAAATATAATCTTTTGTTCTTTTGTATATCCTTAAAAATCAATGTGTTGTATAGCCTTGCAGCTGGGTTTTGTCATCAGCAAAAGGGGAAAATTGTTAGAAAATATTATTTACCCTAGAATTTTGGTGTATGACAAAATAAAGACAGCTCTATGTAACAGTATCAGTTCAACCGCCCAGCTTCGAAACCGACCAAAGCTCAAGAAGTCTAAACCGCGTGAATTTCAGACCGCTGGCAAATTTAATTGTCTGGATAAAAATAATCTTGTAACCGGATCATTAAAGAGAACTATTTATTGCTCAAATACATTCTCTGACCGGCTCTACACATTCAAAGTATTACATCGCCTCAAAGTCAACTTATCCTTTCACCGGTCCAAGAATGATATGCATTTATGTCTCTATCTCAGAAAATATGATCAAGTATAGACTTCAAGTTCTGAAGATAAAAACAGTTACCAGAAAGGGAACTCCTCAAAAAAAGTGCTTCAGAATTATGATGATCAAAAGGAACATTAAATGTGTTTATTAAAGAACAATTAATGCTCATAAATTCGACAACAACACATCTGCTCAGAGAATCAGGTTAACGTTGTTTGTCTTTTCTGACCGTTAAGAGATGGGCTATATCAACAGAGAAGTGTGCTAGCAGATATAGAACTCGATTCACAGCTGAAACATTATTGCTTGCTTGCATACTCTAAAGATCCCAGAGTGCTATCAAAATTCTAGATACTTTATCGTTCAATCAGCACGCTTTGAACAGAAATACATTCGATCATCTAAGGATCATTTTCGTGCTACTCAAACCAAGTTTTTTATTCATATCAGTAACCTTTTGGTTATTTGATTAAGTTTTGGTGTCTGGTGAACTAAGTGTTCTTAAAAATCCAGAAGTGTAAAGTGATCACTAAGAGTTCCAAAACAGGCAGTGTGATAAGTCCTGATTGGAGTGGGCTATTGCAAGAAGATTGTAAAGCCAAAATCTTTTAGTGGAATCCTTCCTAAAGAGGAAGAAGGGGTGACGTAGGAGTATTCATTCTCCGAACATCCATAAAAACCTTGTGTCATCTTACTTCTCGCAAGCACTTACTTTTCCAGTCTCTACTTATTGATTAAGCATGTTAACGTGTTTAAGTTTTATTGGAGATTTTGAATCATTTTTCGCACTTAATAGTGGTTCACGTTTTCAACCGTTTGAGAAGAATTTTCAACCGCCTAAAAATGGTTGAAATCAAACTTTTACAGGAGAAAATTTCAACTAAGTGAGGGCATTGCAAGTACTGCAAGATCATAAGTTGTTTGAAAAATTCAGCAAGTTTGAATTTTGGTTAGAGAAGATGGCATTTTTGGGACATGTTATTTCTAGTAGTGGCATTGAAGTTGACCCGTCCAAAGTGGAAACAGTGAAGGAATGGGTTGAGCCGAAGAACGCATCCGAGATCCACAGTTTCTTGGGTTTAGCAGGTTACTAAAGAAAATTCATCCAGAGATTTGCTTCTATTGCAATGCCCTCACCTCGCTGACAAAGATAAATGCCAAGTTTGTATGGAGGGCTTACTGCCAGAAAAGCTTTGACACTTTGAAGCAAGCTTAAGAGCTTGCTTCAAAGTGTCAAAGCTTTTCTGGCAGTCAGCAAGCTCCAGTTTTAGCCATGCCATCAGGGCAAGGCAACTTTGTGTTGTACACCGATTCTTCTAAACTTGGATTAGGCATTGTATTGATGCAGCATGGCCGAGTCATCGCATATGCCTCCAGAGAGTTTAAGGTGCACAAAAAGAACTATCCGACTCACGATCTAGAGTTAGCTGCCGTGATTTTTGCCTTGAAAATATGGAGACACTACTGGCATGGTGAAAACTACCAGATATTTTTTGATCACAAAAGTCTCAAAAATTTCTTCGCTCAGAAGGAATTGAACATGCGGCAGAGATGGTGGCTAGAGTTGGTGAAAGATTACGACTGTGACATCAGCTATCATCCGAGAAAAGCCAATGTAGTCGCTGATGCCTTGTGTAGGAAAGCAGGAGTTATAGCACCACTTTCAGTACAGAGACCTCTATAGCGATAGATGCAGAGATTTGATCTAGAGGTTTATCCTAGGGATAGAGCTCTATGATTATCTACATTTACGGTACATTCTACTTTGATAGACCGTATTCGTAGTAGACAGTCATCCGATGAGCAATTGTAGAAATGGCGATCGAGAGATGAATCTAAGGGCCATAAGCTTTATATAGTAAGCGATAGGATTGTGAGGTATCGAGGAAAGATTTGGGTACCTAGAGATGGTTCGATTAGAGGAGACATATTGTCAGAAGCACATTCAGCACCATACTACATTCATCCAGGAGGTACCAAGATGTATAAGGACTTGCAAATGCTATATTTGTAGTGCCCGAGAATTTTGTCATCGTAATCTGAAATGATTTGTTGATAAATTGATGTGATTATAGACGGAACGGATCAGACTGGGAAAGCCGGAAAGAAGAAATGTTATGTGCGAGGATGAGCCCTCGCGCATATGCGCGACCCCGCCGGGCGCATATGCGCGAGGTAGGCAGAGAACCTTGCGCATATGCGCGAGGATTGCAGAGAGTTGTGAAGAGACTCGCGCATATGCGTCGAGCAAGGGCGCGCATATGTGCGAGCTGCCAAGACTACACGTACCGAGACATAGTGTCTCGCGCATATGCGCCGAGGAGGATCGCGCATATGCGCGAGACGTGCTGAACCAAGAATGAGCCACTTGGTCTCTACATGCATGATATATATATTATATGTTCATTCTCCTAAGAATTTCAGAAAAGAAGAAAACGAGATTCCTAAAGAAGCTTCAAGCTTTTCATCGTAGATTCGTGATTTAGAACGATCAGTCCGTTAGATTTTCAATCCGACATCAGTACTGAGTTTCTATCGACGAGAGCTTCAACTGGACGTAAGTTTTATTACGTTTTGTGATGATTTGAAAGTATGATATTGCCAAAATCAGATATGATTGATATCTGATTGATATTGTATCGCTGGGTATACTGAGATCATGCAGTTGGGCCGTTGAAACAGAATTTGATTGAGTTCTGATTATATTCAGTATTGAGTTGAGTGGTATACTGATATTGTACTCCTCGATATTGTTATTAACAGATTGAGTATGGACAGATTTGAATTCCAGACTTCGACTTCGTCAGACCGAGAAGAGAAAGGTATAAATTAATGTGGTTCCGGGATTGCACAACTCGAGTTTGATTTAACTTGAGTTTCCCAAAATCACATAATGAATTGCCATTGCCTCGATATGTTTCAATGTTTGAGATTGATATGCTTATTCTATTGATTTATAGTTAAGCATATGTTATGTGAGAATTCATGGGCGGATATGCCTAGTCCTTGGGCTGATGTGCCTGTTATTTTGGCGGAGATGCCAAATTGGCAGGATATGCCAAGTCTGTGGCGGATATGCCAAGACACCGGACGTTTGGTCATATCGATGTTGCCTAGGAGTGGAGCAACTTCTATTGTCGAGGTTCAATATGGACAGTACCAAAGTCCATAAATAAGAACGTACCGCCACCACGATCGGGAGAGTAGGTGGGAGATTGTTACGTTCTTATTCAGATCGGGATCCCCAGACTAGGAATGAGTCGAGTTAGAGAATATGAGTCAGAGTTTGATTTACAGTGTTATATTGATTCATGTCTTTCGGATTTGATACATATTATTTATATTTATTTCATGCTTTTATATCTGTTATATGATTGCATGTATACATAATTTATACTGGGAATGTAATTCTCACCGAATTTATCCGGCTGTTGTCGTGTTTGTATGTGTGCATGACAATAGGTGGGACAGGATCAGGGTCAGGACGAGGATGAGAGATTACAGTTAGCATGGAGATTCGAACCCAGAAGTAGAATAGGTTTCAGCACTGGATATATAGTAGTTGAACCCTAGTTTGACAGGAATGTATTTAGTACAAGACATGTACTTTTACTTTTGATATGTATATCAGATTGATTACGTTACGTTTCCGCACTTGTATTTTTTAAAAAAAAATTAGACCATGTTTATCTTAATTGATTCAATTATTCCCAAATATGATTAAAAAAATGAATTAGCGTCCAGTTTCCCACAATATTGGTGGCCAGGAATGAAACGAGACATTTGATGTTTTGTATCTGAATGTCTAACATGCCATCAGGTGAAAGCAGAGCATCAGAGACCAGCAGGGATGCCCAAACCTCTTCCTATCCCCCAGTGGAAATGGGAGAAAATTACCATGGACTTCGTAGTTGGGTTGCCGGGGTCAATTAGAGGATCTAACACAATTTGGGTAATCATTGATCGTCTCACCAAGTCGGTTCACTTCTTCTCGGTAAAGACGACATTTTCTATGACGCAATATACGGAGCTTTATATCCAGGAGATAGTCAGATTACACGGGATTCCAGTTATTATTGTATCTGACAGAGACCCGAAGTTCACGTCGTCCTTCTAGAAGAGTTTACATTCTGCAATGGGGATGAAGTTGCTATTCAGTACGTCCTTTGACAGATGGTCAGTTCGATAGGGTGATACTGATTTTAGAAGACTTACTGCGTGCATGCGTGATCGATTTCCACGGGAATTGAGAATCAAATTTACCGCTAGTGGAGTTCACCTATAACAACAGCTTTCAGTAATCTATATGTATGGCTGGCTCCCTACGAGGCATTATATAGAAGGAAGTGCAGATCTCCTATTCATTGGGATGAAGTCGGTAAGAGATCAGATATTGGTCCAAAGATTTTTCAGCAAACTGTAGACGCAGTCGTTAAAATCCGGGACAGGATGAAGACTCCTCAGAGTCGTCAAAAGAGCTACACTGACAAGAGAAGAAGAGACCTTGAATTCGCCGTACGAGATCACGTCTTCATAAAAATAACACCTATGAAAGGTGTTATGAGATTTGGGAAAAAGGGCAAGTTGAGTCTGAGATTGATAGAGCCGTTCAAGATTCTCGAGAAGTGGGAACACTAGCCTATTGAACTGTTACAGCTATCACCAACCTATCATATGAAGAAAAGCCTATTCAGATTTTAGACCGACAGGAGAGGAGACCACGGAACAAAGTTACCAAGTTTGTCAAGGTCAAGTGGCTGAATAATTCCAACAAAGAAGCTACCTGGAACTTTTTGGTAAGCCCTAATTTTGAGGACGAAATTTATTTAAGAGGAGGAGGAATTGTAGTGCCCAAAAATCAGTACACGTAAACTCCATGCATAATTATAAAATTTAATTTAATTAATTTTTATTTAAATGGTGCATGATACATGATTAAATTATTTTAAATGTTTATATACTCATGTTTGTGCAATTAAAATGGTTTCATGAGTTTTAGTTTTCAGACGAATATTTGATGTCGAACGGGAAAGGAGACCAGAGACGATTAAAATATTAAAAATTTAAAGTTATAATTTTTATTTTAAGTCAAGAAATTTAGTATTTAAAAAATATTTTAAATTTTAGTATGTTAGGGCTAAGTTTAACTTATCGAGTGTATTGAAGGCGTTAAGCATATTAATTAACAAAATTCGAAAATAAGGGATTTAAATGCGTCAAAAATGTTTTAATAAATATATTTATGACTTAAATAATTAAATTATGTAGTATTTAATTAATGGTAGAATTTAAAATTTGTAGGATCCTTATTTTCAAAAGTTGGAAGGTTAAATTAGTAATTTAAATTGTAAGGGCTTAATTAGTAATTTTAAATTTGATTTAATTAAATTAAACACCTAGTCAGTATCTTATTTAAATTAAAAAATTAAGAATCCTACCTCACAACAAACACTACTCTCGGCCAACACACATTATCACACACTAACACGCACAATTTGCACACAACTTTGCCGTGAGCTTCCAAGGTTTGGGTAGGGAGATTCTTCTTCTTCCTCCATCAGAAATTTCAGCCGAGCACTACCACTATAATACTTGATTTATTTAGCCATTTTTCGAGCTATTAAACATATAAAGTCATCTCCATTCGGCCTCCGTTCTCCCGCGCGTTCATTTGTCAATAATTCATGCGTTTTAACACAAAGTCATGTCTAAATCCTCTTTTAACGCATCAATCTTGTTATATTATGTATTTTTATGTAAATCATGCATGAAAGTTCATTATTTATGTGCAAACTTGGGTTAAAAACAATTCGAAACCGTTTCCGAAAATTTTAAGCATCGAACTCACGTTCTTCCAAAAATTATGGTGTGTACTTCGGCTGGACTCCATGGGACGGGCTGGGGCTGCTGGGTAGGTTCAGGGCTGAGTCTTAGGGTGGAATTAAGGGGCTGGTTTGGTCGGTTTCTAGGCTAACTGTGCGCGAGGTTTATAGGAGTGAAGAAGTAGTTATATGCATGTATGTTGTGATGTCGGTGGTTCAGGTGTCGGGTACAGTGCATGGGTTGGCAAGGGTCTCTTGGTTATGGTTTATGCAGCCTCTAAGGGTCCTAGGATTATCCTAGATAGGGTTTTGCATGGGCTGGTTGGCTGGGTAGACGGCTGGAACTAGAAAACCACAGCTGCACTGGATTGGGTTGCATGTAGGGACTGTAGGTGTTGGATCTTGGTGTTCAGCGTATGGCTGGTCTAGGGCTCTTGGCTACGGTTTGGGGCATGTCTTAGGGTCCTAGGAGGAGTCTTGTTGCGGTGGTTCACGCTTTTGTTGGCCAGGAAAAGCACTGGAACTAGAACACTACAGCTGCGCAGGTTGGGGGTACATTTAGGTGCTGTAGGTCCTCGGCCATATGGTTTCAGTCAGGGGCTGTGTTGCGGCTCTTGGATATAGTTTAGGCAGTATCTAAGGGTCCTAGGAGGAGCCTATTTAATGTGGTTCAAGGCTTGGTTCGCTGGAGAAAGCGCTAGAACAAGAAACATGAAATCTGCACATATGGGGCCTCAAGAAGGGGCTGTCACGGTTTTGGCTTGTTGGAGGCTTGTGTTGCGAGTCTGGGCTAGAAAGGGCTGTATCAGGGTCTCATGGGATGTCTAGGGTTGAGTCTAGGGCCTTGTTCAGGTTCGGTTCGAGTCAGTTTAAGCGTAGAGGCATATGGGTCGTAGCGCAGTTCTTGGGACAACTTTGTTTTCTATGAATCGTAGGTTGTTTAAAGTTGGTTTGATTATGGTTTGGGGCTGGTTAGGGTCTTGGACAGTAGTTAGGATGTCTTCTAAGCATGGTTCGAGTCTCAAGTCGTTCGATAAGTCGTAGGCTATTTTAAATAATTCGGGAGTCGCATGTGTACGTTTGGGCTTTTGTGATAAGCTTAGTTTTTTAAATTTTAAGGTTATGGCAGCAAGTCCAGGGTGTTCCAACGAAGACTACGATGTTCGAAAATATGTATCACGTGCAAAATAATTATTTTTGAGCTATGCGATTTGTCTTGTGGTCAAATTATGTTACGGGTTTGGAAGCCGCAGAACGTGTCCAGGGACCTCTCCAACCTCTTCGGAGGATTATGATATATTTGTAATGCCCGAGATTTCGATTATTGTAATCTGATATGATTTGTTGATAAATTGATGTGATTATAGACGGAACGGATCAGATCGAGATAGAAGAAAAGAAGACTGAATTATGTGCGAGGACAGAACACCTCGCGCATATGCGCGACCGGAGAGGGCGCATATGCGCGAGGCAGGCAGAGAACCTCGCGCATATGCGCGACATGTATCCGCGCATGTGCGCAAGGGTACCCGAGAGTTGTGAAGGACGTCGCGCATATGCGCCGAGCAAGTGCGCGCATATGCGCAAGCTGCCGAGAAGATCGTTGCCGAGACCAGTAGGTCTCGCGCATATGCGCCAGTTGAGGTCGCGCATATGCGCAAGACGTGTTGGGTAAAGAGGAAGCCATTTGCCCCTTAACATGCAAGATATATATATATAAGTCTTTCATTCAGTTGTACGGCAAGAGGAAATGGAGAGAAGGCTTCAGAGAATTGTGAAAAATCCTTACGCCTTTATATTTCGATCCGTCCGTTAGATTTTCAATCCGACCTCAGTACCGTGTTTCTATTGACGAGAGCTTCAACTGGACGTAAGTTTTGTTACGTTTTGTTATGTTTTGAAATTATGATACTGTCAGAATTAGATATGATTCATATATGGTGTTTCTGATATGTTAGACATCGTATAATCGAAACCGGATTGAAGAACGGATACCGTATAGAATTGTTATGATTTTCTTAGTTGATTTGATTGAGATTTGATATTAGATTTGTATCGTTCGTGATTATGAGTTGTGGGAATGAATATCTGATTGAATTGTATTACTGGGTATATTGAGATTGTACATCTCTTCTGTTGAAACAGAATTTGATTCAGTTCTGATTATATCTAGTATTGATATGAGTTGGGTATTGATATTGTACTCTTCGTTATTGTCATTGCCAGATTGAGTATTGACAGATTTGAATTCGAGACTTCGACAGATTCAGATTGACAGAAAGAAAGGTATAAATCAATGTTGATTCGGGATTGCACAACTCGAGTTAGATTTGACTTGAGTTTCCCAAAATCACATACTGAATGATTATTGCATTGATATTTGCAATTCTTGATATTGATATGCTTAATATATTGATTTATAGGAAAGCATGAGTTAGAGTTGGGCAGATCCGCCTAGTCTTTGGCAGAATCGCCATGGCAGAACCGCCAAGGCACTAGACTTTTGGATATATATCGATATACTGAGGAGAAGACCGACTCCTATTGTAGATCTTCGATATAGACAGCCAAAGTCTGGGACTAAGAACGTACCACCATCTAGCTGGGGTAAATTAGATGGGAGAACGTTGCGTTCTTATTCAGATCGGGATCCCTAGATTAGAGATGAGTCGAGTCTGAGATGACGAGTCTAGAGTTGATTTACAGTTTTATATCGATACATGTCTTTCAGATTTGATACATGCTATTGATATGTGTTTCATGCTTTTATGTATATGTTTTTATATGACTGCATGTTTACATTGTTTATACTGGGATTGTATTTCTCACCGGAGTTATCCGGCTGTTGTCTTGTTTGTATGTGTGCATGACAACAGGTGGGGCAGGATCAGGATCAAGAAGAGGATGACAGATTACGATTAGCGTGGAGATCCGGACTTAGAGTAGATTGATTTTCAGTACTTGATGTAGTAACTGAACTTGAGTATGAGATAAATAATGTTGTACAAGACTTGTACTTTTATATTGACATGTATATCGGAGTGTTTATGTAAAGGGCCAAAAACTCCTTGCTTGAAAATTTGCGGAAAATTTAAAATTTTCTTTTTAAAAGAACTTAAGTGGCCTCATTCATAAAATCATTGGTGAAACAAGTTCAATATTTCAAAATATTGCAGCGGAAGAAAATAAAGTTTGCCAAAAATCACAATTTAAAAATATCCAACGACTGATAAAATGTTTGCGGAATAAAATAACAACTGCTGCTCTGAGGTCCTCGGGTGCCACTACATCCGACCCAAGCTGGCTCACTGGTCCCCGCCCTCGGCCCTGGCCTCATCAGTACCTACAACAATCAAGTCTCGTGAGCCTAAAGACTCAGCATGCATATATCGCAGGTAACGAGTAAAAATCTGAATTAAAATATGCATGAGTTAACATATCCTGTCCTGAGGCATGCTGAAAATAATCTGTACTGAGCAATTATAATACGTGCATAACTGAACTGATAATCACAGAAAAAAAAATGTTTGCTCCTTGGAGCCTGTACTGAAATAACTGGTAAAATTTTCTGTTGAGAGTATGTTTTACGCCTGTGGCCACTGCACTAAGCTGAACTGATCGGTAACTGGCTACCGAGAAGGCTGAAACTGAACTGAGCTGGCCGGTCACTGGCGACCGGGTGGTACCATACTGAACTGATCGGTCACTGGCGACCGTATAAAATAACACTCCCACATAGTGAATGAACCACAAGCCATATCGCATAAATCTCAAAAAAAATATCATTTTCTGTTTTCATGCACGTAATATAATTAACTGACGTAATGAAAAATCCTGTAATTTTACCAAGTGGATTGGATTGGATCGTCCCCAGGCTCGCTGCAACCTAACTGTGCCATAAAAAATATGCAATAGCTTAAACTTGACCAACTATGCAATTTACGTTCAAAAGATGCGACTATGATGCCTAATGACTTCGCATTTAATCATGACTCCGAGCCAACCTGAACCGACACCGAACCGACGTATAGTCATGATTAAAATACGCTGAAAAATCATAAAATAATGCTCCTAAAATGATAGGGTCGAAATCTAGGTGAAATGGAGGCCAAAACACGAAACGCTCTTTCGAGAGTCAATTTGGCACATCGCACCGTAAATTCTCGTACGACCTCAAAAATGATCCGAATTACAAACGGTCAAAAACATGACCTTCCCAACTCAATGAGGCACTGTCCAGTCCAAGTCCATGGGCTAAAAGCCGACCGAGGACTCGAACGAGCCTCTGAACCGACACAGCAATTTGCTGTAATTTCCAGCAGCTGCGCAACTACAAGACTTGCGTTGGTTTCGAGACTATCGGCCATTAGGGGCGTGAACCACCAACCAGAGACTCTTACCAACATCCCAAGGAATGATTTGAACCATGGCTAAGGGCCCTAGGCCAGCCACAATCCGCGTCACACCATAACTCAACCGAAACTCCAACCGAGAACCAACGTGCATGCGTGTGTAGTATTTTGCTTAGATCGATGTCTTGCGTCGTTCCAGCGGCCATTTGATTGACCATGGCACGATCTAGACATATAGGGGCATGGTATGAACCGTGGCTATGGGCCATAGGCCAACCAAGATCCATACCAAGCAACCAAAAACCGAAACCATATGCTGAACCAATGAAGAAGCCGAATGGGGAAAGGGGATGTTCTTGTTGATTATTTAAAAACCGATGAGCCATGGACCAAGCCACCAAAAGGGCAACTTAGTCACGTCTTAGACATGCTAGGAAAGTGGTCCAACCATGGATAAGAGCCCTTAGGGCAGCCAATATCAGATCCAACCCCTTGACATAAAAACTGAAATTTCGAACACCAATCTGCGCCTATGGGAAACTTGCTGTCATTTCGGTTTTCCAGCAAGCATGGGGGCTGAATGAATGGGCCAACATGGTCCTAATGTATCCTATTACGTGTCTAGGAGTCGCCTTGGGAGCCTGGAGTCGAACCAATCACCTGAAACTCACAAACCAAGAAAAACGTGAAGCTTGCCAGGGAATATCAAAAATTCTGCATGTGTTGTTTCAAAATGTTTTGACATGTATCTCGGTTTTTACATGATAAAACATGATCATATACTGAAAAATAATTGATAATATGACTTGATTGAGGTTTGAAAGAAATCTAGACATGCCTGGTTTCGTTTCGAAAGAAAACGAACGAAACGACGACGACGCGGCACGGAGGAGGTGGAGCGCTTCTCTTGTTTCTTGCTCTCGATTTTTCTTCCCTTGCTTCCTACTGAATTCCCACGGTTTTCCTCTCTCAAAAACACTCTGAATTTCGTGACTAAGTGAGGGGGAATGATGGTTAGGAGAGTGAGGGGGATAGGTGCAAGATATAAGGAAAGATATCAAGACTAAGTCTCCTAAATTTGAATTTTGAATTATGGTTTGATATCAAATGAGTTGGTGGATGCTTCTAGGAGGTAGTGGCCGATTTTTGCTTGTTCTCTAGTCTAGGATATGTCCATTAATTAATTAAATTGTGCTCCCCAAAAATCCTAGAATTATCCTACTAATTACATGCAAAGAATTGGTCAAAGTTGATGAGTTGGCGAATGAATCTTCTAGCAATTAAGGGTGGCCGAAAATGCATGATAAATGGTAGGGGGAAATTGATTATCTAGTAAATTAACAACCCTTAAAAAAACTTTACTAATCCTTTAATTAATTTGGTGAGCTAATCCCTTTAATTATGCAACTTAAATGAGCTTATTTTCTACTTACCTCAAGTAACTTAAATTAAATCCTCAAAACATCCTTACTAACTTAAATGAACTTACTTGCTAGCTAAATTAACTTCTGGAAATATTTTCTGGATCTTAAATTCTATCTCAAAACTCCAACTCCGGTCCGGCCTCACTGAAATAACTGAAATGCTAAAAATCAAACTACTGAACTGAAATAATGAATAATTAACTTCAAATAAATGCATTTAAAATAATCATGCAATGAAGTCAATTAAATTTAAAAATCTAGAATTATGCATGGCTTATACGTCTACTGATTTACGGGTTCTACAATCCTTCCCCCCTTAAAATAAATTTCGTCCTCGAAATTAGAACTCACCGAATAACTCGGGGTATCGACTTCTCATCTCCGGCTCAGACTCCCACGTAGCTTCCTCCTCAGAATGGTTGAGCCATTTGACTTTGACTCGCTTAACAAGCTTGTTCCGAAGTTTCTTCTCCTGTCTGTCTAGGATCTGCACGGGTCTCTCCTCGTAAGATAAGTTCGGAGTAAGCAGCAACGGCTCGAAATTCAGCACATGCGAAGGGTTCGCCATGTACTTTCTCAGCATGGAGACGTGAAAGACATTGTGTACTCCGGCCAGATTCGACGGAAGAGCCACACGATAAGCAAGCGTCCCAACTCTGTCAAGGATCTCAAACGGTCCAATGAATCTCGGACTGAGCTTCCCTTTCTTCCCAAATCTCATGACACCCTTCATAGGTGCCACTTTCACGAAGACATGATCGCCCACTGCAAACTCTAAGTCTCTCCTCCGCTGATCGGCATAACTCTTCTGTCGGCTCTGAGCATTCCTCATCCTATCACGGATCTTGACTACTACATCTGTTGCCTGCTGAACAATCTCTGGACCCAACTCTGCTCTCTCTCCTACTTCATCCCAATGAACAGGAGATCTACACTTGCGGCCATACAGTGCTTCATACGGAGCCATACCAATAGAAGACTGGAAGCTGTTGTTGTAGGTGAACTCAACCAGTGGCAAGTTCGACTCCCAACTCCCTGAGAAATCAATGACGCAAGCGTGAAGAAGATCCTCCAAAATCTGAATAACTCGCTCCGACTGCCCATCTGTCTGCGGATGGAAAGCTGTGCTAAACAGCAACTTCGTACCCATAGTCGAATGCAAACTCTTCCAAAATGAGGAAATAAATCTGGGATCTCTGTCGTATACGATAGAAACTGGAATACCATGGAGTCGGACTATCTCTCGGATATACAGCTCTGCATACTGAATCATGGTGAAAGTCGTCTTAATAGGCAAGAAGTGCGCTGATTTGGTAAGACGATCTACAATCACCCAAATAGCATTCGATCCCCTGGCTGACTTCGGCAATCCGGTCACAAAATCCATGGTAATGTTCTCCCACTTCCACTCAGGAATAGGAAGAGGCTTGAGCAAACCTGCTGGTCTCTGATGCTCGGCCTTCAATAACTGACAGGTCAGACACTCGGACACAAACCGTCTGATGTCCTTCTTCATCCCTGGCCACCAATACAATAGCTACAGATCTTTGTACATATTCGTACTCCCAGGGTGAATGGAGTACGGGGACGTATGGGCCTCTGATAAGATGTCTGCTCGGATAGAATCACTGCTAGGAACCCATATCCTATCTCGGTATCTCAAAATACCGTCGCTGACTGAATACAAAACACTGCCCTTTGCTTCATCTCTCTTCTTCCACTGTGCTAACTGCTCATCTGCTGCCTGACCACTGCGAATACGGTCAATAAGAGAGGACTGGATAGTCAAGGTAGATAAACGAGGAACTCTACCTCGAGGATAAGTCTCAAGATCAAACCTCTGCATCTCAATCTGAAGAGGTTTCTGAATCGTCAAGTGAGCCATCACTGCGACTTTCCTGCTCAAAGCATCCGCAACTACATTAGCTTTACCCGGGTGGTAGCTAATGTCACAATCGTAATCTTTCACAAGCTCCAACCAACGCCTCTGACGCATGTTCAGCTCCTTCTGCGTAAAGAAATACTTGAGGCTCTTATGGTCGGTAAAGATCTGACACTTCTCTCCATACAGATAGTGCCTCCAAATCTTCAAAGCAAAAACTACGGCCGCTAACTCCAGATCATGGGTAGGGTAATTCTTCTCGTGGATTTTTAGCTGTCGAGAAGCATACGCTATCACTCTCCCATACTGCATCAGAACTGCACCTAAACCAAGCTTCGAAGCATCGGTATAAAGGACAAACTCGCCGGGCCCTGATGGCATGGCCAAAACTGGTGCTGAAATAAGAGCTTGCTTCAAAGTATCGAAGCTCTTCTGACACTCCTCGCTCCACACAAATTTCACATTTTTCTTGGTCAGTGCTGTGAGTGGAACGGCAATGGATGAGAATCCCTGAATGAACTTCCTGTAATATCCTGCTAGCCCAAGAAAACTGCGGATCTCGGATGCATTCTGAGGCACAACCCAATCTCTGACTGCAGCGACTTTCGCCGGGTCTACCTCAATGCCACTGCTAGAAACAATGTGGCCCAAGAACGCCACCTTCTCTAACCAGAATTCGCACTTACTGAACTTTTCGAATAGTTTGTGCTTCTGCAATGTCTGCAACACTGTGGTCAGATGCCTGATATGCTCCTCCCGACTCTTGGAGTAGACGAGAATGTCATCTATGAACACTATCACAAACTGGTCGAGGTATGGCTGAAATACGCGATTCATGAGATCCATGAAGATCGCTGGCGCATTCGTCAGTCGGAATGGCATCACAAGGAACTCGTAGTGACCATAAAGAGTCCTGAAAGCTGTCTTCAAAACATCAGCATCTCTCACCCTCAACTGGTGATAACCGGAACGCAGATCTATCTTGGAGAAAATCGAAGCTCCCTGCAACTGGTCAAACAGATCCTCAATCCTCGGCAATGGGTATTTATTCTTCACTGTAACCCTGTTCAACTCCCGATAGTCAATGCAAAGCCTCATCGTGCCATCCTTCTTTTTCACAAATAAGACTTGCGCGCCCCATGGTGAAAAGCTCGGGCGAATGAACTCCTTGTCGAGAAGTTCCTGAATCTGCTTCTTAAGCTCTGCCATCTCTGTCGGTGCTAGTCGGTACGGCGCTTTGGATATCGGAGCCGTACCTGGCATAAGCTCGATGGAAAACTCCACCTCTCTCTCGGGTGGCATACCAGAGACGTCTTCGGGAAAAACGTCAAAGAAATCTCTGACAATCGGAACATCTGAGGCTGACTGGCTGGGTTCCTCAGGGACAGATAAAAAGGTCGCTAGAAATGCCCGACACCCTCTATGCATGAGCTTCCTAGCCTGAACATAAGGAATAATGCGCGGTAAAGGAAAGTACCTGTCCGGCTCAAATAAGAACTGCTCCATTCCAGGCGGTCGGACAAGGACAGATCTCCGCTGGAAGTCTATCAACACTCTGTTCTTCAATAGCCAGTCCATCCCTAGGATGATGTCAAATTCTGGCATCAGTAGCACGATCAGATCCGCATAAACAAGATTACCGTGCAGCTCAAGGTCTATATCTCGGATAACATTGGTAGCTGCCATCTCCTCGCCTGACGGCAACACTACTGAAAAGGCTGTATCTAGCCCAATGGTCTGGATCTTGAGAAAGTTTGCAAAGACCTCCGAAATAAACGAGTGAGTGGCCCCTGAATCTATCAAGGCCTTGGTAGCGGAACCAGATATAAAAATTCTCCCTGAAAGATCGGAACTCTAAGTTGAATCCCACTACAAGATCTAAACTTATAGACATGCAAAGGTCAAGGTTCCTCTAGCTTAATTCCCCCGAAATAAATCTGAGTAGAGCATGCAATCCTCTAACAGTTCTAAGTTCAAAAATCTAAATCCCGATTCCCAAAATGCTGAAATTCGAATAATAACTTAAAGTTTAAAGGTACATGTCAACAACATAGTCTCCGGGTTGGTTTCCGAGGCATGGAGAGCAAAAACTCTGCCTTGGGTAGGCAGATTCCTTTGAGGGCACTGCAGCAACATGTGGTCTGGACTGCCACACTTAAAACACTTTCCTGAGCCAGCCATACATGCTCCAGGATGGCGACGTGAGCACCTGGGACAGACTGGGTGCTCCTGAGTCCTCGGGGCTGGGCGTCCCCGCTGCTGCTGCTGCTGCTGGCCTCGGTTCTTGGGCGGTCCATGAAAAGGCCTCTTACTCTGCTGCTGATGCTGATGAGGAGAAGGGCGGTGCGGTGCCTGGACTGGGCGCTTGCCCTGGCGATCCCTCTCGATATCCCGCAGATCCTGCTCTGCGGCTAAGGCCTTGGAGACAGCAATCTCATAAGTAGCAGGGTCAGATACCCTAACATCCCGGCGCAAGATCGGCCGTAAACCCACCAGGAAGTGCATCAGCTTGGCTCTGGCATCATTCGCGATCAGGGCCACAAAGTGACAGCCCCTCTCGAACTTACGGATAAACTCCGTAACCGTCATATCCCCCTGTCTCAGGCTCATGAACTCGGTGGTCAGCCTGGTGCGAACCTCCTCAGCAAAATACTTGGAGTAGAAAACCTCCGTAAAGCGGGTCCAAGAAATTGTAGCCAAGGTCAGGGCTACCGAAGCTCCTTCCCACCATAAGCGGGCGTCTCCAGTGAACAGGTAGGTGGCACATCGGACTCGGTCTGCGTCTCCCAGTTCCATAAAATCGAAGATAACCTCGAGGGATTTGATCCATCCCTCGGCAACCATGGGGTCAGATGTCCCAGAGAATTCCTTCGGGCGCATCTTCATGAATCGCTCATAAACAGCCTCGGGCCCTGTCGGCCTGGCTGTGGCTGCGGCTACGGCTGCGGCATTGTTCCCCGCAAATTGTGCAAAGAACTGTGCCATCCCAGCTAACATCTGGGCACTCATGTCCGGTGGGGGTGGTGGAGGAGGTGGTAGGTCTCCCTCCGGTCTACACTCCTCCCTGTCCTCTCGGCGAGGCTCCTCCTCTCTGTTGCGCTCTAAAATGAGTCTAGGGGGCATACTGTTCCAACATAACCCATAC
Organism: Primulina tabacum; assembly: GCF_025594145.1. Classification (NCBI taxonomy): domain Eukaryota; kingdom Viridiplantae; phylum Streptophyta; class Magnoliopsida; order Lamiales; family Gesneriaceae; genus Primulina; species Primulina tabacum. The sequence goes on from NC_134552.1 coordinate 40,935,935, forward strand.
GTAACTAACATGCATAATTCCATAATTTATTTTAAATGAACCCTGAAATACTGAAAATCTGGAAGCATGCTGACAAACTAATTCATGCTTTAACTAAAATGCTGAACAAAATGCTGAACTGAAAAACTTACAGACCAAAGGCGTGGCTTCGTGAGCTTCTCGCGGTCAGTAGTAGTGAAACCCTATACAGAACCACCGCTCTGATACCAACTGTAAAGGGCCAAAAACTCCTTGCTTGAAAATTTGCGGAAAATTTAAAATTTTCTTTTTAAAAGAACTTAAGTGGCTTCATTCATAAAATCACTGGTGAAACAAGTTCAATATTTCAAAATATTGCAGCGGAAGAAAATAAAGTTTGCCAAAAATCACAATTTAAAAATATCCAACGACTGATAAAATGTTTGCGGAATAAAATAACAACTGCTGCTCTGAGGTCCTCGGGTGCCACTACATCCGACCCAAGCTGGCTCACTGGTCCCCGCCCTCGGCCCTGGCCTCATCAGTACCTACAACAATCAAGTCTAGTGAGCCTAAAGACTCAGCATGCATATATCGCAGGTAACGAGTAAAAATCTGAATTAAAATATGCATGAGTTAACATATCCTGTCCTGAGGCATGCTGAAAATAATCTGTACTGAGCAATTATAATACGTGCATAACTGAACTGATAATCACAGAAAAAAAATGTTTGCTCCTTGGAGCCTGTACTGAAATAACTGGTAAAATTTTCTGTTGAGATTATGTTTTACGTCTGTGGCCACTGCACTAAGCTGAACTGATCGGTAACTGGCTACCGGGGAGGCTGAAACTGCACTGAGCTGGCCGCTCACTGGCGACCGGGTGGTACCATACTGAACTGATCGGTCACTGGCGACCGTATAAAATAACACTCCCACATAGTGAATGAACCACAAGCCATATCGCATAAATCTCAAAAAAAATATCATTTTCTGTTTTCATGCACGTAATATAATTAACTGACGTAATGAAAAATCCTGTAATTTTACCAACTGGATTGGATTGGATCGTCCCCAGGCTCGCTGCAACCTAACTGTGCCATGAAAAATATGCAATAGCTTAAACTTGACCAACTATGCAATTTACGTTCAAAAGATGCGACTATGATGCCTAATGACTTCGCATTTAATCATGACTCCGAGCCAACCTGAACCGACACCGAACCGACGTATAGTCATGATTAAAATACGCTGAAAAATCATAAAATAATGCTCCTAAAATGATAGGGTCGAAATCTAGGTGAAATGGAGGCCAAAACATGAAACGCTCTTTCGATAGTCAATTTGGCACATCGCACCGTAAATTCTCGTACGACCTCAAAAATGATCCGAATTACAAACGGTCAAAACCATGACCTTCCCAACTCAATGACGCACTGTCCAGTCCAAGGCCATGGGCTAAAAGCCGATCGAGGACTCGAACGAGCCTCTGAACCGACACAGCAACTTGCTGTAATTTCCAGCAGCTGAGCAACTACAAGACTTGCGTTGGTTTCGAGACTATCGACCATTAGGGGCGTGAACCACTGACCAGAGACTCTTACCAACATCCCAAGAAATGATTTGAACCATGGCTAAGGGCCCTAGGCCAGCCACAATACGCGTCACACCATAACTCAACCGAAACTCCAACCGAGAACCAACGTGCATGCGTGTGTAGTATTTTGCTTAGATCGATGTCTTGCGTCGTTCCAGTGGCCATTTAATTGACCATGGCATAATCTAGACATATAGGGCCATGGTATGAACCGTGGCTATGGGCCATAGGCCAACCAAGATCCATATCAAGCAACCAAAAACCGAAACCATATGCTGAACCAATGAAGAAGCCGAATTGGGAAAGGGGCTGTTCTTGTTGATTATTTAAAAACCGATGATCCATGGACCAAGCCACCAAAAGGGTGACTTAGTCACGTCCTAGACATGCTAGGGAAGTGGTCCAACCATGGCTAAGAGCCCTTAGGGCAGCCAAGATTAGATCCAACCCCTTGACATAAAAACTGAAATTTCGAACACCAATCTGCGCCTATGGGAAACTAGCTGTCATTTCGGTTTTCCAGCAAGCATGGGGGCTGAATGAATGGGCCAACATGGTCCTAATGCATCCTATTACGTGTCTAGGAGTCGCCTTGGGAGCCTGGAGTCGAACCAATCACCTGAAACTCACAAACCAAGAAAAACGTGAAGCTTGCCAGGGAATATCAAAAATTCTGCATGAGTTGTTTCAAATGGTTTTGACATGTATCTCGGTTTTTTCTTGATAAAACATGATCATATACTGAAAAATAATTGATAATATGACTTGATTGAGGTTTGAAAGAAATCTAGACATGCCTGGTTTCGTTTCGAAAGAAAACGAACGAAACGACGACGACGCGGCACGGAGGAGGTGGAGCGCTTCTCTTGTTTCTTGCTCTCGATTTTTCTTCCCTTGCTTCCTACTGAATTCCCACGGTTTTCCTCTCTCAAAAACACTCTGAATTTCGTGACTAAGGGAGGGGGAATGATGGTTAGGAGAGTGAGGGGGATAGGTGCAAGATATAAGGAAAGATATCAAGACTAAGTCTCCTAAATTTGAATTTTGAATTATGGTTTGATATCAAATGAGTTGGTGGATGCTTCTAGGAGGTAGTGGCCGATTTTTGCTTGTTTTCTAGTCTAGGATATGTCCATTAATTAATTAAATTGTGCTCCCCAAAAATCCTAGAATTATCCTACTAATTACATGCAAAGAATTGGTCAAAGTTGATGAGTTGGCAAATGAATCTTCTAGCAATTAAGGGTGGCAGAAAATGCATGATAAATGGTAGGGGGAAATTTATTATCTAGTAAATTAATAACCCTTAAAAAAACTTTACTAATCCTTTAATTAATTTGGTGAGCTAACCCCTTAATTATGCAACTTAAATGAGCTTATTTTCTACTCACCTCAAGTAACTTAAATTAAATCCTCAAAACATCCTTACTAACTTAAATGAACTTACTTGCTAGCTAAATTAACTTCTGGAAATATTTTCTGGATCTTAAATTCTATCTCAAAACTCCAACTCCAGTCCGGCCTCACTGAAATAACTGATATGCTAAAAATCAAACTACTGAACTGAAATAATGAATAATTAACTTCAAATAAATGCATTTAAAATAATCATGCAATGAAGTCAATTAAATTTAAAAATCTAGAATTATGCATGGCTTATACGTCTACTGATTTACGGGTTCTACAGTTTATATTACGTTTCCGCATTTGCATTTAAAAAAAAATTTTATGTCTCACATTTCTTAATTGTTATATTGATTCTTAATAATAATTAAGAAGAAGGATTAGGTTCGGGTCCCCACATCAGGTGGTATCAGAGCAGTAGGTACCTTGGACTGAGATAGGAGCTAGTGAGCGGGGTAGAATGAGTTTTCTTTCCTTGCTTTTGATTGCTAGCATGACTTACTGCTTTAAAATACATGTTTACTTGACTATCTGATCTGATTTGGTAACGTGTATTATTGAGAATGAATCAGAACCGATTCTCGATCAGCAGTAAGATGATCAGAGGAGGACTGATACAGGTTTGTTATATTTGGTTTCTAATCCTTTTGGTAATCAGATATGCCTCCTCGAAGAGTACCAGAACAGGGTAGTACATCTGCAAATCCGATGGATGTGACAGCAACTTCGATGGAAACACTGTTGAAAAGGTTTCAGTCGTTTAAACCACCAACCTTGAAGGGAACAGAGAATTCTGTTGATTGTGAGAGCTGGTTAGATGACATAGAGATGCTGTTTGATTCTCTGGATTACACAGATGAGCGACGAGTCCGATTGATAGGACACCAGTTGCATGATGTTGCAAAGAACTGGTGGATTACGACGAAGAGAGCATTGGAGCATCGAGGTACGACTATTACATGGAATGTTTTTAAAGATGAGTTTTATCAGAGATTTTTCCCAGTGTCGTACAGGAAAGACAAGGGGGCAGAGTTTGCCAATCTGAGACAGGGTCAGTTGAACATTGAGGAAAATGTGACCAAGTTCTCTACTTTGTTGCGATTTGCTCCACATGTGGCCGAGAATGAAGAAGCTATTGCTGATCAGTTCATCAATGGGTTGAATCCCGAGATTTTTACATTGGTGAACACCGGGCGACCGAATAACTTCACTGATTCCCAGAACAGAGCCAAAGGAGTAGAAGCCGGTCTGATAAGACAGAAAGGAGCTTCGTTTGTTCCTCCAGCACTGAGACCACAGCAACCTCCTCCCAGATTTGAGGGTGGCAGCAGCAGTGGTGGAAAGAAGGACTTCTTGAAAGCTAGAGGAAAGCAATTCAAGAAGTCAGGGAGCAGTTCTTCTAGCTCCGGTGGTTCTCGACAGAGCCAAAGCTATACTGGAGTGTATTGCAAGACTTGCGGAGGGAGACACCCGACTGAGCAATGCTAGAGAGTGACTGGTAGTTGCAACATCTGCAGACAGCAGGGACACTTTGATAGGGTGTGTCAACACAGAGGTTCCCAGAGATCTCAGGGAGCGGAGTCATCTGGAGCAGCGGCTCAGACAGGTGGACGATCATCAGCTGTTCATTCCTTTCAGCCACCACCGACTACTCCGTCACAGTAGAGGCCAGGAGGTAGCCAGACCGTGAGCCAGCCTCCTAGACAGCAGGCCAGAGTATTTGCTTTGACAGAGGAGCAGGCCCAGGAAGTACCAGATAATGTTGTGGCAGGTAACTGTTCTTTATGTGGTTACCCTGCTTATGTATTGATAGATAAGGGTGCTTCTCATGCATTTATTTTTGAGAGATTTGCATTGAGTCATGCATTGCCTATTGAGTCGTTATCATCTGTAGTATCTGTCTCTTCTCCGTTGGGGACAGGTTTGATTTCAGTGAATTATGTGAAACATTGTTTACTACAGTATGACGGGCATGAGATTGAGCTAGATTGCATCGTACTTGGGTTGTCTGATTTTGTCTGTATTATCGGTATTGATATGCTTACCAAGTACAGAGCTACAGTTGATTGTTTCCACAAGATTGTGAGATTCTGACCAGATATGGCTGATGAGTGGAAATTCTACGGTAAGGGTTCTAGATCTAGAATTCCTTTGATATCTGTATTGTCTATGACTCGATTATTACAGAAAGAAGTAGAGGGATTCCTTGTATATTTAGTTGATGTACTGAAATCGAGTCCATCATTGGCTGATTTGCCAGTGGTATGCGAGTTTGCTGATGTCTTCCCAGAGGAGATTCCGGGTTTGCCTCCGATTAGAGAGATAGACTTCAGTATTGAGTTGATGCCAGGTACAGTTCCGATTTCTAGAGCTCCGTACAGGATGGCACCGATTGAGTTGAAAGAATTGAAAGAGCAGTTGGAAGATTTACTGGCCAAGGGATACAATAGACCGAGTGTTTCGCCTTGGGGTGCTCCAGTATTATTTGTGAGGAAGAAAGACGGTTCTATGAGACTCTGTATTGACTATCGGCAACTGAATAAGGCTACAGTAAAGAACAAATATCCGTTGCCTCGCATTGATGATTTGTTTGATCAGTTGCAGGGTTCAACTGTATATTCCAAGATCGATCTGAGATCTGGATATCATCATCTGAGAGTTAGGGATTCTGATATCTCGAAGACAGCATTCAGAACCAGGTATGGATATTATGAGTTTATTGTCATGCCATTTGGGTTGACGAATGCTCCAGCTGTGTTTATGGGTCTGATGAACCGTGTATTTCAGAGATATCTGGATGATTTCATGATTATTTTTATTGATGATATATTGATTTATTCTAACAATAGGATTGAACATGCCGAGCATTTGAGAACTGTATTGAGAATTCTGAGGACTGAGAAATTATATGTCAAACTGTCCAAATGTGAATTCTGGTTGAGACAGGTGGTATTTTTTGGGGCATATTATATCTGGAGATGGGATTTCTGTTGATCCCAGCAAGGTTGAAGCCGTGATTTCTTGGCCGAGACCGACATCAGTACCCAAGATTCGTAGTTTTATGGGTTTGACCGGATATTATCATCGATTTATTAAAGATTTCTCGAGTATTGCCAAACCGACTAATCAGTTGACTCAGAAGAATGCTCTGTTTGTATGGTCTGAAGACTGTGAGTCCAGTTTTCTTGAGTTGAAAAAGAGACTGACCAGTGCTCCGATCTTGACGATTCCGTCAGGTACTGGTGATTTTGTGGTTTATTGTGATGCATCTCATCGAGGATTGGGTTGTATTCTGATGCAACGAGGACAAGTGATTGCGTATGCCTCGAGACAGTTGAAACCACACGAGACTCGTTACCCAATTCATGATCTTGAATTGGCGGACATTGTATTTGCTTTGAAGATATGGCGACACTATCTTTACGGTGAGAAGTTCGAGATTTATTCTGATCATAAAAGCTTGAAATATCTCTTTTCACAGTCAGAGTTGAATATGAGACAGCGAAGATGGCTTGATTTATTGAAAGATTTTGATTGTGAAATCAAGTACCATCCGGGGAAATCCAATGCAGCAGCTGATGCACTAAGTCGAAAGGTATGTTCTTTATCCTTATCGACGATTGGTGTTTCAAATTTGATATAAGATTGCTGTTTGTCTGGATTAGTATTTGAGACAGAGTATAGATCGTTGAGACTTTATGTTGTTCAAGTCGAACCAGAGCTGATTTTGAGAATTAAAGCGGCTCAGAAAGTTGATCAGAATGTTCAGAATTCGATATCGATGGTCAGAGCAGGGCATCGATCTGAGTATCAGGTACGGGATAGTGTATTGTATGTGAATAATCGTCTTGTTGTGCCGAATGTTTTAGATTTGAAACAACATATTTTATCAGAAGCGCACTGCAGTCGATTCAGTATTCATCCTGGTGGCAGAAAAATGTATAATGATTTGAAAAGACAGTTCTGGTGGAAACAAATGAAAGCTGATATTGCTGAGTTTGTATCCTGATGTCTGAATTGCCAGCAGGTGAAACAGAAAGAAAGAAACCAGGAGGATTATTACAGAGTTTGTCCATTCCTGAATGGAATGGGATCACATTTCCATGGATTTTGTAACGAAGCTACCGAGATCCTCCCAAGGTTGTGATGCGATTTGGGTTGTGATTGACAGATTGACCAAATCAGCATGTTTTATTCCGTACAAGATGACGTATCGACATGACCAGATGGCAGAGATCTATGTCAGAGAAGTGGTCAGATTGCACGGAGTGCTGAAGTCGATTGTTTCAGACCGCTATCCTCAGTTTGCTTCGCACTTCTGGCAGAGCTTACAACAGGCTCTAGGTACGAAATTACATTTGAGTACCGCATATCATACACAGACTAACGGACAGTCAGAGCGGACTATCCAGACATTGGAAGATATGCTAAGAGCTATAGTGCTTGATTTTAGCACTAGTTGGCAGGATTCATTGCCACTTTGTGAGTTTTCGTACAACAACAGCTACCAGACGAGTATTGAGATGGCACCATTTGAAGCGTTGTATGGAAAGAAATGCAGATCCCCTCTTTATTGGGACGATATCTCTGAGGTTCCTGAGATTGGACCTGACATGATCAGAGATATGACAGAAAAAATGAAGCTGATTCAGAAGAGATTGAAGGCAGCTCAAGACAGACAGGCCAAATATGCCAATGTTCAACGTAGACCATTGGTATTTGAGGCAGGAGACCGAGTGTTCTTGAAGATTTCACCTTTCAGAGGAGTTGTCAGATTTGACAAGAAAGAAAAATTGTCTCCACGATATATTTGGTCGTACGAGATTCTCAAGAAGATAGGAGATCGTGCCTATCGAATCGCCTTGCCGCCTTCTTTATCAGGGATACAAGGTGTCTTTCATGTATCATTATTGAGGAAATATCTTTCTGATGCTTCACATGTCATTCAGCCAGACGAGGCCGAACTTGACGAGACACCGAGTTACTTCGAGAAACCATTCCAGATTCTCAATCGAAAAGAAAAGCAACTCAGAATGAAGACCATTCCGCTTGTGAAAGTTTAGTGGAGTTGTCATGGTATCAAGGAAGCTACATGGGAAACTGAGTCAGACATGAGACAGAGATATCATGAGTTATTTCATTGATGTGAGTTTCTCTGTTTAGCTTCTGTATATCTATCCTTCTTATATCTGATTCGTTATCTGATTTGATTGCCTATGATTTCGGGGACGAAATCAGATCTTAGGGGGGAGAAATGTAATGCCCGAGATTTCGATTATTGTAATCTGATATTATTTGTTGATAAATTGATGTGATTATAGACAGAACAGATCAGATCGGGATAGACGAAAAGAAGACTGAATTATGTGCGAGGACAGAACACCTCGCGCATATGCGCGACCGGACAGGGCGCATATGCGCGAGGCAGGCAGAGAACCTCGCGCATATACGTGACATGTATCCGCGCATGTGCACGAGGGTACCCGAGAGTTGTGAAGGACCTCGCGCATATGCGCCGAGCAAGTGCACGCATATGCGCGAGCTGCCGAGAAGATCGTTGCCGAGACCAGTAGGTCTCGCGCATATGCGTCGGTTGAGGTCGCGCATATGCACGAGACGTGTTGGGCAAAGAGGAAGCCATTTGCCCCTTAACATGCAAGATATATATATATAACTCTTTCATTCAGTTGTACGGCAAGAGGAAATGGAGAGAAGGCTTCAGAGAATTGTGAAAAATCCTTACGCCTTTATATTTCGATCCGTCCGTTAGATTTTCAATCCGACCTCAGTACCGTGTTTCTATTGACAAGAGCTTCAACTGGACGTAAGTTTTGTTACATTTTGTTATGTTTTGAAATTATGATACTGTCAGAATTAGATATGATTCATATATGGTGTTTCTGATATGTTAGACATCGTATAATCGAAACTGGATTGAAGAACGGATACCGTATAGAATTGTTATGATTTTCTTGGTTGATTTAATTGAGATTTGATATTAGATTTGTATCGTTCGTGATTATGAGTTGTGGGAATCAATATCTGATTGAATTGTATTCCTGGGTATATTGAGATTGTACAGCTCTGCTGTTGAAACAGAATTTGATTCAGTTCTGATTATATCCAGTATTGATATGAGTTGGGTATTGATATTGTACTCTTCGTTATTGTCATTGCCAGATTGAGTATTGACAGATTTGAATTCGAGACTTCGACAGATTCAGATTGACAGAAAAAAAGGTATAAATCAATGTTGATTCGGGATTGCACAACTCGAGTTATATTTGACTTGAGTTTCCCAAAATCACATACTGAATGATTATTGCATTGATATTTGCAATTCTTGATATTGATATGCTTAATCTATTGATCTATAGGAAAGCATGAGTTCGAGTTGGGCAAATCCGCCTAGTCTTTGGCAAAATCGCCATGGCAGAACCGCCAAGGCACTGGACTTTTGGATATATATCGATTTACTGAGGAGAAGACCGACTCCTATTGTAGATCTTCGATATAGACAGCCAAAGTCTGGGACTAAGAACGTACCACCATCTAGCTGGGATAAAGTAGATGGGAGAACGTTGCGTTCTTATTCAGATCGGGATCCCTAGATTAGAGATGAGTCCAGTCTGAAATGACGAGTCTAGAGTTGATTTAAAGTTTTATATCGATACATGTCTTTCAGATTTGATACATGCTATTGATATGTGTTTCATGCTTTTATATATATGTTTTTATATGACTGCATGTTTACATTGTTTATACTGGGATTGTATTTCTCACCAGAGTTATCCGGCTGTTGTCTTGTTTGTATGTGTGCATGACAACAGGTGGGATAGGATCAGGATCAGGAAGAGGATGAGAGATTACGTTTAGTGTGGAGATCCGGACTTAGAGTAGATTGATTTTTAGTACTTGATGTAGTAACTGAACTTGAGTATGAGATAAATAATGTTGTACAAGACTTGTACTTTTATATTGACATGTATATCAGAGTGTTTATATTACGTTTTCGCATTTGCATTTAAAAAAAAATTTTATGTCCCACATTTCTTAATTGTTATATTGATTCTTAATAATGATTAAGAAGACGGATTAGGTTCGGGTGCCCACAATATTAGGGAGCGGACATCCAGTCCAAGGGCTGTGATGATCCCTGCCGTCTCAGTACTGTGGTTTAGTTTGATCAAACGATTTATGTTTATGATCCACTTGCATTGAACAGAACTCTACGAAAAATTATTTACGTTTATGATTATGCATAACATGTATGAAAATATGATTTTATGATTTTTATGAAATTTTTTATGCAAGAAAGTTACGTTATATATATATATACCTATAATATTTTATGTACAAGTTAAGTTTAAATTGCATGGATTGTTATTACGTATTACTCGTTATTCACGGTTTATGCATGGTGAGCAGGCTTGGGCCAGTGACAGAGAAAACTTAAGGACCTTGTAGCTTAAGTTATATTATTACGCACGTTTTTAAACTATTTACTCCGACTTTTGATTTATTAAGATTGGTGATAAGCAAATTAAATTTATAATTTTTCCAGACTAGTTTTATATTAAATTGATATATTTTTTGGATTTTAGGATTAATTGGATGTTGATGATTTATTTTTAATGATGAAGTTTTAATATTAATTTTATTTTAGTATGAGTGGTGACCGTTAATTTATTTTAAGAACGGTAATTTTAATAAATTATTTTGTAACGTCCTGAAAATTTGAAGGTCCACTTGAACCATGTGCATGTAAATTATTAAATTTCTTTAGTATTTTATTAAATTCTTTTAAAGCATAAAATACATATTTATTTTATTAATTTATGTTTAGTTATTTTTATGCATTATTTGATAGGATCGATTAACGTATCAGGAGTGTTTAAAAGGGGGGGTTGAATAAACACTCACAATTAAAACTGATCTTTTCGAATGTTGAGTTCAGTTTGGTGACAAACTAATTCTCGGAATCTTGCTGGTCAATGACAATCAGTTAAACTAAAGTAGTTGCGGAAAGTAACTGACTGAAAGATAGAATACAAAACTAAAATAAAATACACAAGGATTTTTTCTGGATGTTCGGAGATTTCAATTACTCCTACGTCACCCCTTCTATCTCAAGGATAGGATTTCCACTAAAAGACTTTGATCGAATACAAGATTTGTACTGACCCACTTCAGTTTGAGCTTATCACTGCCAAAAGCTGAAACTCTTAGTATTACAAAATGTTCTCAGTGCGTAACTGATCTTAGCACTATCGAATTTAACGATTATTACAAAGTGCTAGTGAGCTCAAATTGTAGCCTTGACTACTATGAATACACCAAGTAAGAGTGAGCTAAGATTTTGGCAGAGTAACAGCAAGCTTTGAATAGAGTGATCTTCTTTTTTTTTAGCTGTTCTTCTTTCATATTTATAAGCTTCCCTTCCAACGGTAACTTGAGATATATTTGAATCTTTGTATCCGTTGATTGCCACTTCATTATTTCTTGGGCATTGTTTGCTTCATTTATTGTAATGCGGCGTCTTAACTGCTTTAGCCAAAATGCGTTGTTCTAAGCTGTATTGATTGAAGTGCGGCGTTTCATATTCAGTTGCAGTCTTCTATGTCTCTTTGTCGGTTGAATGTTCTTTCCCGAGACATGTTCAGTTGAAGGATGCTTAGCTTAAAAGCATACGGCTGAATGTATCAACTGATCGGTTTTCTTTATTAGATCAGCTGATTTCAGTTGTTAAGTCCAGTTGCTGAATTGCGCGTATCAGTTGGTTCATATTTTGTCAAATGCCGGAATTTAGTTTCCAACAATTCCCCCTTTATGGTGTTTGACAAAACTAAGTAAATAATAGCTGAACGTCTGAACTCATGTTGATAAAACATTGATAGTAGTGGATATGCTAGAGACAGCAGAGAGCATTGTGTTTTGCAACGAGTCTATTTTTCTTGTTACAAGCGTCTCTAGATTTTCAACTCGTTTGCTGATAACGTTTTGAGTGATGGAGAGACTCTCAGCCAAACCTTTGTTCTTCTTAATTGCTTCCATTGATTGAAACAGAGAGTTTAAGGCTTCTTGAATTGCTTTCAGTTTCTCTGAGTTGAATGCCTCAGAATGTTCTAGCTTCAGAGAATGTTCTAATTGAGTATGCTGAATCTTGTACAGATCATTAATCACTCTATGTATATCATGCTGAATTTCCTGAATTTCTGCAAGAACAAAATCAAGATCTTTGGCGGAGTTAAGATTTGGCTGATCCGACGCTCCAGCTTCCTGTGAGATTTGATCAAAAACCACCATGGTTCTTTCAGATATCATTGTTTCAGCAATATTCGGTTCTGGAACATCTTTTTCAGTTACTGCCACTTGGACCAGATGAGGTGAAGACTGATGTTGTTCAGCATTTGAGCTTTCCTGTTGAATGTGAGAGTTTGCAGGATCTTCAGCTAGTGAGTCATGAACTGATGCTTCTGCTTGATAGTCATCTGAGATTCGAGCTGACTCTTTAGTTGGAGGATTGTCAGAAGTAGGCAACAGAGCCTCCAGATTCTCAAAAATTTGTTGATCTGGTGATTGAACAGACATCATTCTTTGATCATTTGGTTCAGAAATGGCGGTCTTAACTGGCTCTTCAGTTAAGATGGAATTCTCTTCAGCTGCTTGATCAGCGGAGTGATCAACTGATAAAGGTTCATTAATAACAGATTCTGTCACCACTGCTTGAATAATTTCATCAATGTTGGCAAAATTCAACTCGGCTTCAGAGTACAGCTGATATTCCACAGCAGATGATTGTGGCACATCCTGAACTGTTTCTTCAGTTGTAACAATAGTTTGTTCTGAGGGTGGCTCTTTCTGCTGAGAAGAGGGTTCTTCTTCTTCTTCTTCAGAGGCTTCCTCAGGAAGAACTAACTCCTGATCCATTTCCCACACTTTTATCTGAGCTTTCAAGCTAGTAAGATCTGTATCTAGCTGAGTGATCACAGCTCGATTATTATAAGCAGTTGGATTGGTGGGAATGTAGTTTGCCTTCAATTTCTCAAGCAGTTGAGATAGCTTCTTAGCTCGATTTTGGTCAAAAAAATAGGTTTTCCTTTCCATAGCCTGAACAATTGTGGCAGCTTTGACCATCTTGAGGACAATTGCTTCCAGTTTGATAAACTTGTTCAGCTGGGATTTCTTTTTCAGCTGCTTAGCAAAAATCTGAGTTCTGTAAGCGGTCCAGGCATCATAAGATTGAAGTTTTGATGCTGCAAAATTATTAACCTGTTCCCAAACAAGGTCAATATGAGTTTGAATATGATTGGATGGCCTGGGCTCTTCAATCAATTTGCCCTTGCCTTTTTCAGTACTGAGGATGTGTGGAATTTCCAATCCAGTATGAGTAGTATCCACCAGTTCTATAATCTTTATACCTTTGGGTCTGGCAGGTGCTAGAACAGCAGGACGATTGATATGGATTAGAGGAGCTTTGATCCTAACTGTTTCCTTTGTTGCACCAGCTGAGATTTTTGGTGGGATGATCTTCAGAGGAACTGCTTTGATAGGCTGTTAAGCATCCGAAGATTTCAGCCTTTCAGTAGGAATAGATTCTACTGTGGTTGGTAATTTTGTTCTTTGTGTTCTTGGTTTCTTGGCAACTTTTGGAGATGGCGTCTTCTTGGAATCGGATTCACTAATAATCAGTTTTCTTTTAACTTTCTTCAGTTGAGCCAATGACTTGGTCTGTTTAACTGATTTTGGAGCAGCCTGTTGCGTTCCAATCTCCTTTTTTATCTTCACGAACTGATTAGGAGAGATATCTAATTTAGTCTTGGGTGGCAGAACATTCTTCCCATTGAAAATTTTGAATTTAGATAATCGCTCCGAATCATCAGCCACCAACCCTTTGACTTTCATCAAATAGCTCAGCGGCACTGCAAATACTTTGGATTGCTTGGTGGAGGAAAACATATTCTTCAAGATACTGAAAATAAGTTGCTTCCAGTTGAATTTTCTTCCAGCCATAATAACCATAATAGCTTGAAACTTTTCCAAAGTCAGGGCGGCATACGATCCTGCCTTAGCCAATAGCCCTTTGGCTACAATATCAGCCAGCAACTGAACCTCATGCTTCAGTTCCTTCTTAGGATCGGAAACTTTGATTTTCCGTCCATCAGCAGAGAGTGCAGTTTGCATTTCTTCAATATCTGATGCTTTAACATCAGCAAGGTGTACCAGTCCATCAGAAGGTAATGAAAAGATTTCTCCGAAAGAATCTTCAGAAATGGTCACCAACTGACCATTAATAGTGGAAATGATGCTTCCATCACAGTTGATATATCCATTTGAGTAGAGGTCCTGGAGTTCTTTTGGGTAAATCTCCTGCGAGTATTGCCCCAAGAATATCCTCAGCCCAGCTGATTCAAGCTTCAGAAATACATTTTTCACATCGACTTCTTCGACTGATAAAGCTGATTCAAAGTTGATAGCCATAGCATTCAATATATGAGCAGGGATCTGAGTTGCCATTGCTGAGAGTAAGGAAACCTGAGATTTTGCGAAATTCAAGCTCTGAGTGTATGAGTTTGCTCTGAGAGATGATGTACGCATAAGAAAGAAACTGAATTGAAGCGGGGAATTATTTATATGTATGTGACTGTTTAAATTCTGGACACGTGTCAGTCCATCAAAATTTTGAATAAAAACGTGTGCTGTAAGCGTGTGTACAATTTAAACGGTTCAAATTCTTCCACGTTTTTTTTTTTAAATAAGATTCATCATTAGATAGCAGACAGTCACGTCACTTGATTTGGAATATAATATGATTAATTAGTTAACTTATGTGAGAAGATTAGTGAAATACCCAACTGAACGATCAGTTGTAAGACTGTGTCCTTTCAGTTGAGAGTTTACTAACATTTGTCTTCTCAGTTAATCTCTTAAAAACTTATATTCCCCCTTAATCGGTGCATAGAATAATTAAAGTGACGATATAAAAATAAATTTAAAGGTCAGAAAGATTATCGTTTGCTGAAACGTTGACGGCCCTTCAGCTTCCATGATTTTCGGCTATAAATAGAAGTAACACGGTTAGTTTCAGTCATATGGTGAAAATATTCAAGACAAAAAGAAAATACGAGTAGCTCGAGTGCTTCGCCGTTTGCTCTGGAGACCAGGAAGGCTGTTATAGAAGATGAAGTCTTCTATAAGAGTCTTCACTACTGGGAAAAGTTACAGAAGCTTGAGTTCCTGTATAATACTGGAGAGGCTACCACTCCCGAACTGGTGGCAGAGTTGAAAAGAGTGCGGGAGCACTTGAACATAGCTGTGTGGGTGGACATCTTTAAGGATGGTCATATCTATCAGCTAATGCTTCGAAAGGAACTGAAAATCTTTAAGCGCATAGCTGTTTCTCAGAGCTTTGTCAAGACATCTACCGCACCTTTATCCACTTGGTTGAAAATGTGGATAATTGTTGTAGAGGAAAAATATGATGATGTAATCCGTGCAAACGTTTATGGTTGAATGAATTATTTATATGAGCTTAATTTTGTTTTTCTCTTTCCTGCAAATGATAAATTTCATCAGTTGTTATATATGAATTGCGAACTTAAACAGATGAACTGATGAAAGACTAACTTATATAAGTTGACTATGAACTGAAATCAGTTAAGCATTAAGTAATAAATGACAAACTGATATCAGTTGATAATGAACAACTGATAAATAAGAAGCCTGGGTAAATGAGAAAAACGCTTCGATTGACTTGAGACTCTTTGGTTTCTTCAACATTTAATGTCATTTGTCTATAAATAAGACGAGAAAGATAAAATGTGAGACAATAACAGTTCAATATGTCGGATTCAAGTAATTCTGATGCATGCAGCAGTACGCATATTCAAGTTACTGAACAATTAAGTCCGTATTTAGAAGAGTTGAAGAAAACGATGGAGGAATATGTCTTGATGAAAGTGATGTCAACATGGTTCAAAATTCATGATTTGCAGAGGATAAGTAGTAGTGGTGCTGCTCCTTCTCGTGCTCAAGCAGCAACAGCAAGAAAATACATTGATCGTTTTGAAGTCAGGCATGTTACAGACCTGGTTGATGACAATGTTCTGTTACAAGCAATGCTATGGAAGGAATGGCATGTGATTGAGAAGATTTCTACAACTGAATCTTTTTCTAGAATCCGAATTTATGAGTTGAATAATTGGATTACAGAATGGCAAGATTCAGTTGGTCCTAAGTTATCTTCTGTAATATGGAATAGATTTTATTCTTAATAAAGTATCATTTCCAATTTTTTGTTGTGTTCTTATTTTCTGCAGAGAATTTTATTAGTAAAACAACATCAATAATAATTTTAAGACAAGTCAATTAAACCAAGAATATTGCGAAAGTAAGAAAACTTAGTCTCGGGTAATGGTTTGGTGAAGATGTCAGCTGCTTTGTGCTTAGTTGAAATATACTCCAGTCTAATGTTCTTCTTCAAAGCATGATCTCTAATGAAGTGGTGCCTGACATCTATATGCTTGGTCCTTGAGTGAAGAACAGGATTATAGGTGGTGACAATTGTGCTCGTATTGTCACAAAATATGGACGATTCATTTGGTATTACTCCATAATCTCTCAGTTGTTGCTGGATCCAGATCAGTTGTGTACAACAACTACCAGCAGCAAGGTATTCTGCTTCAGTTGTTGAGGTATCTATGGATGTCTACTTTTTGCTGAACCAAGAGATCAGTCTGTCTCCTAGAAACTGACAAGATCCACTTGTACTTTTACGATCAAGCTTACATCCTGCATAATCTACATCTGAATATCCAACAAAATTGAAAGTAGAGTCTTTAGAATACCATAACCCAACATTTTGTGTACCCTTAAGATATTTCAAAATTCTTTTAGCAGCTGAGAAATGTGATTGCTTAGGATTTGCTTGAAATCTAGCACACATACAGACAGCAAATACAATATCAGGACGACTGGCAGTTAATTACAACAATGAACCTATTAAACCTCGATATAATGTCGCCTCAACTGGTATTCCTCCTTGATCAGTGTCCAATTTTACTGATGAGCTCATGAGAGTATTTGCAGCTGAACATGATTCCATGCCAAATTTCTTCAGCAGCTCCTTTGTATATTTAGTTTGACTGATGAATATACCAGTCTCCAGTTGCTTCACTTGCAGTCCAAGAAAGAATGTCAGTTCACCCATCATGCTCATTTCAAACTTATCCTGCATTAGCTTAGCAAAATTTTTGCATAATTTGGGATTAGTTGACCCAAATATGATATCATCAACATAAATTTGAACTAATAAAATGCGATCATTCTTAGCAAATTTGAACAAGTTCTTATCAACTGATCCAACAGAAAAATCATGATCAGTTAGAAATTTTGAAAGAGTTTCGTACCAAGCTCTGGGAGCTTGTTTAAGACCATATAAGGCTTTGTTCAAATGATATACATGATCAGGAAAGTTGTGATTTACAAAACCTGGGGGTTGTTCAACATATACTTCCTCTTGTAGTTGACCGTTCAGGAATGCACTCTTTACATCCATCTGATAGACCTTGAAGTTCTTGTGTGATGCATAAGCAAGAAAAATTCTGATTGCTTCCAGTCTTGCAATTGGAGCATACGTCTCATCATAGTCAATTCCTTCTTCTTGCCTATATCCTTGTGCCACTAATCTTGCTTTGTTGCGTCCAACTGAACCATCCTCGTTCAGTTTATTTATGTATATCCATTTTGTACCTATAATAGTTTTTGAAATTGGTCTTCGAACTAAGTTCCAGACATTGTTATAAGTGAACTGATTTAGCTCTTCTTGCATTGCATTTACCCAGTTAGGATCGGCAAGAGCTTCATCAGTTTTCTTCGGTTCTAGTTGTGAAACAAAAGCCGAATAGATAAATAAATTTAGCATTTGATTGCGAGTTCTTACTGGATCAGATGGATTTCCTATTACCATTTCAAGTGGATGTGATTTTCTCCATCTGTACTCAGTATTTGTTGTATCAGCAATTTCTTCAGTTGGTAACTGAACACAGTTTTCAGTCTCAGTTGGTGCTTCGTCAACTGGTATTTGAATGTTATCATTATGCTCTATCAACTGATCATCAGCAACGACTTCCTGCACATCTGATTGGTCCAGTACTTCTGGTTCAGGTGTTTGAAGTATGTTTTGATTGCCATGACTTTCATTTTTGTCATCATCTTCCAAACTGATATCTGTAAATCGATCAACTAGCTCAACTTGATCAGTTGGCTTATCAGTTAGTTCAGTTTCATCGAAATCAACATGAGCAGATTCTTCAACATTTAGGGTTTTCTTGTTGAAGACACTATAAGCTATACTAACTGATGAGTATCCAAGAAATATTCCTTCTGCAGATTTAGCATCAAACGCTTTTAAATAATTTTTACCATTATCAAGAATAAAACATCTGCAGCCGAATATTTTGAAATAAGTAATTATACTTTTTCTTCCATGCCAGATCTCATATGGTGTTTTCATATGATTTTTATTAATCATTGATCTGTTCTGAGTGTAACACGCAGTGTTTACTTCCTCTGCCCAAAATCTTTGAGAAATATCATAATCATCAAGCATCGTTCTAGCAGCTTCTTTAAGGGTCCGATTTCTCCTCTCAACTACACCATTTTGCTGAGGAGTTCTGGCTGCTGAGAGCTCATGCTTGATTCCAGCATTTTCTAGGAAATTTGAAAGAGTTTGATTGATGAATTCAGTTCCTCGATCAGATCTGATTCGATCAATTCCAACTGATTTTTCATTTAAAAGTCTTTTGAAGAGCTTTATGAGTTGCGAAGTAGTATGGTCTTTAGATTTGAGAAAAATAATCCAAGTAAATCTTGAAAAATCATCTACGACTACCAAGGTGTATTTCATTCCTCCTAAGCTCATGACTGATATAGGACCAAAGAGATCCATGTGCAACAGTTCTAAGCATCGGGATGAAGATTTACAGCCCTTGTTTTTAAAAGATGATCGTACTTGTTTACCATACTGACATGCTGAGCAAAGTTTTTCTTTTGAAAAGTCTATTTTGGGCAAACCAGTTACAAGTTCATGTTTACTCAGATAGGCAATGGTTTTAAAGTTTAAATGATTTAGTCTCTTATGCCACAACAAGTTTTTAGACGATTTGGAAGCAATAAAACAAACTGGTGCATAAGTTTGATCATTCCAACTGACTTTATATGTGTTTTCACAACGTTTGCCAGTTAGTATGATTTCATTAGTTGAAGTTTTGACTGAACATGAGTTTTTGTCAAATTGTACTGAGAATCCACTGTTGCATATCTGACTGATGCTAATCAAGTTATACTTCAGGTTTTCTACTAATAGAACATCTTTAAAAGTAAAGTTAAAATGGATAAGCTTACCCTTACCCACAGTTCTACCTTTGGAATTGTCCCCGAAACTGATGATTTGTAGGACCCGTAAATCAGTAGACGTATAAGCCATGCATAATTCTAGATTTTTAAATTTAATTGACTTCATTGCATAATTATTTTAAATGCATTTATTTGAAGTTAATTATTCATTACTTCAGTTCAGTAGTTTGATTTTTAGCATTTCAGTTATTTCAGTGAGGCCGGACTGGAGTTGGAGTTTTGAGATAGAATTTAAGATTTGAGAAATATTTCCAGAAGTTAATTTAGCTAGCAAGTAAGTTCATTTAAGTTAAAAAAGAAGTTTAAGGAATTATTTAAGTTAGTTGAGGATATTAATTTAATTATTGGAGGTGATTAAGAAATGAGCTCATTTAAGTTACTTAATTAAGGGGTTAGTTCACTAAATTAATTAAAAGATTAGTAAGGCTTTCAAGGATTATTAGTTGACTAGATAACAATATTTCCCCTTCATTTTATTGCAATTTTCGGCCCCCATAGTTGCTAGACAATTTAATTGCCAACTCATCAACCTTTTGACCATTTCTTTGCATGTAAGTTGTAGGATAATTCTAGGATTTTGGGAGCACAATTTAATTAATTAATGGACATATCCTAGACTAGAAAATAAGCAAAATTTCGGCCACTACCTCCTAGAAGCATCCACCAACTCATTTGATATCAATTCAAAATTCAAATTCAAAAGGGGAGTGGACTTGGTCTTGATATGATCCTATTTTTGTGCACCCTTCTCCTCACCTTCATAACCACTCAATCCCTCTCCCTCTCCACCGAAATACCTCACCATTCAGATCCATTTTCAGTGTAGAAAAATCGTGAGTCTTAGCTAGAGGGAAGGCAAGAAAAATCGAGAACTAGAAAGAGCAAGAGAAGCGCTCCACCTCCTCCGTGCCGCGTCGTTGTTGTTTCGTTCGTTTTCTTTCCAAACGAAACCAGGCATGTCTAGATTTCTTTCAAACCTCAATCAAGTCATATTACCATTTATTTTTCAGTACATGATCATGTTTTAGCAAGCAAAAACCGAGATACATGTCAAATTATTTTTGGAACACACATGCAGAATTTCGGCCCTTTCATGACAAGCTTCACGTTTTTCTGAGTTTTGTGGTTTCAGGTGATTGGTTCGATTCCAGGCTCCCAAGGCGGCTTGTATACATGTAGTAGGATGCATTAGGACCATGTTGGTCCATTCAAACCAGCCCCATGCTTGCTGGAAATTCAGAATGACAGCAAGTCCCTTAGGTGCAGAAAAAGGTGGTTCGAAATTTCAGTTTTTGTGTCAAGGGGTTGGATCTGATCTTGGCTGCCCCAAGGGCCTATAGCCATGATTGGATCACTTCCCTAGCATGTCTAAGACGTGACTAAGTTGCCCTTTTGGTGGCTTGGTCCATGGTTCATCGGTTTTTAATCAAAACGTCACAACAGCCCCCTCCCCTCTCGGCCCTTCGGTTTTGACAGCACATGTACTTCGAGTTGGTTGGCTTGGTGTGGATCTTGGTTGGCCTATGGCCCTTAGCCACGGTTCATATCATGCTCCTAGATGTCTAGATCGTGCCATGGTCAATCAAATGGCCACTGGAACGACGCAAGACATCGATCATAGCATAAACACTACACACAAATGCACGTTGCTCTCGGTTGGACCCTTCGGTTAAGATTTGGTGTGATGCGGATTGTGGCTGGCCTAGGGCCCTTAGCCATGGTTCAAATCATTCCTTGGGATGTTGGTAAGAGTCTCTGGTCGGTGGTTCACTCCCCTAATGGCCGATAGTCTCGAAACCAATGCAAGTCTTGTAGTGCGCAGCTGCTGTATTTTTGACAGCAAGTATGCTGCTGTTCAGAAGCGTCGTTTGAGTTCTTGGTTGGCTTTTAGCCCATGACCTTGGACTGGACAGTGCCTCATTGAGTTAGGAAGGTCATGTTTTTGACCGTTTGTCATTTGGATCATTTTTGAGGTCGTACGAAAATTTACGGTGCAATGTGCCAAATTGACTCTCGAAAGAGCGTTTCGTGTTTTGGCCTCCATTCCACCTAGATTTCGACCCTATCATTTTAGGAACATTATTCTATGATTTTTCAGCGTATTTTAATCATGACTATACGTCGGTTCAGTGTCGGTTCAGGTTGGCTCGGAGTCATGATTAAATGCGAAGTCATTAGGCGTCATAGTCGCATCTTTTGAACGTAAATTGCATAGTTGGTCATGTTTAAGCCATTGCATATTTTTCATGGCACAGTTAGGTTGCAGCGAGCCTGGAAACGATCCCATCCAATCCAGTTGGTAAAATTACAGGAATTTTCATTATGCCAGTTAATTATTTTACGTGCATTAAATAGAAAATGATTATTTTTGAGATTTATGCGATATGGCTTGTGGTTCATTCACTATGTGGGAGTGTTATTTTATACGGTCGCCAGTGACCGATCAGTTCAGTATGGTACCACCCGGTCGCCAGTGACCGGCCAGCTCAGTTCAGTTTCAGCCTCCCCGGTAGCCAGTTACCGATCAGTTCAGCTTAGTGCAGTGGCCACAGGCGTAAAACATAATCTCAACAGAAAATTTTACCAGATATTTCAGTACAGGCTCCAAGGAGCAAATATTTTTACAGTGATTTCCAGTTCAGTTATGCACGTATTATAATTGCTCAGTACGTATTATTTTCAGTATGCCTCAGGACAGGATATGTTAACTCATGCATATTTTAAATTCAGATTTTTACTCGTTACCTGCGATTTATGCATGCTGAGTCTTTAGGCTCACTAGACTTGATTGTTGTAGGTACTGATGAGGCCAGGGCCGAGGGCGGGGACCAGTGAGCCAGCTTGGGTCGGCAGTAGTGGCACCCGAGGACCTCAGAGCAGCAGTTGTTATTTTCTTCGCAAACAATTTTTATCAGTTGTTGGATATTTTTAAATCGTTTTTGTTGGCAAAACTTTAATTTTCTTCCGCTGCAGTATTTTGAAATATTGAACTTGATTCACCAGTGATTTTATGAATGAGGCCATTTAAGTTCTTTTAAAAAGAAAATTTTTAATTTTCCGCAAAATTTCAAGCAAGGAGTTCGAGGGCCTTCACAGTTGGTATCAGAGCGGTGGTTCTGTATAGGGTTTCACTACTACTGACCGCGAGAAGCTCACGAAGCCACGCCTTTGGTCTGTAAGTTTTTCAGTTCAGCATTTTGTTCAGCATTTTAGTTAAAGCATGAATTATTTTGTCAGCATGCTTCCAGATTTTCAGTGTTTCAGAGTTCATTTAAAATAAAGTATGGAATTATGCATGTTAGTTACGTATTGGTTATGTTGGAACAGTATGCCCCCTAGACGCATCTTAGAGCGCAACAGAGAGGTGGAGCCTCGCCGAGAGGACAGGGAGGAGCGTAGACCAGAGGGAGACCTACCACCTCCTCCACCGCCCCCACCGGACATGAGTGCCCAGATGTTAGCTGGGATGGCACAGTTCTTCGCACAGTTTTCGGGGGGCAATGCCGCAGCCGTAGCCGCAGCCGCAGCCAGGCCGACAGGGCCCGAGGCTGTGTATGAGCGATTCATGAAGATGTGCCCGAAGGAATTCTCTGGGACATCTGACCCCATG
The DNA here is from genome assembly GCF_025594145.1 of Primulina tabacum. Lineage (NCBI taxonomy): Eukaryota > Viridiplantae > Streptophyta > Magnoliopsida > Lamiales > Gesneriaceae > Primulina > Primulina tabacum. The sequence goes on from NC_134552.1 coordinate 40,958,920, forward strand.
GTTGCCGAGGGATGGATCAAATCCCTCGAGGTTATCTTCGATTTTATGGAGCTGGGGGACGCAGACCGAGTCCGATGTGCCACCTACCTGTTCACTGGAGATGCCCGCTTATGGTGGGAAGGAGCTTCGGTAGCCCTGACATTGGCTACACTTTCTTGGACCCGCTTTACGGAGGTCTTCTACTCCAAGTATTTTGCTGAGGAGGTTCGCACCAGGCTGACCACCGAGTTCATGAGCCTGAGACAGGGGGATATGTCGGTTACGGAGTTTATCCGTAAGTTCGAGAGGGGCTGTCACTTTGTGCCCCTGATAGCGAATGATGCCAGAGCCAAGCTGATGCACTTCCTGGTGGGTTTACGGCCGATCTTGCGCCGGGATGTTAGGGTATCTGACCCTGCTACTTATGAGGTTGTCGTCTCCAAGGCCTTAGCCGCAGAGCAGGATCTGCGGGATATCGAGAGGGATCGCCAGGGCAAGCGCCCAGTCCAGGCACCGCACCGCCCTCCTCCTCATCAGCATCAGCAGCAGAATAAGAGGCCTTTTTATGGACCGCCCAGGAACCGAGGCCAGCAGCAGCAGCAGCAGCAGCGGGGACGCCCAGCCCCGAGGACTCAGGAGCACCCAGTCTGTCCCAGGTGCTCACGTCGCCATCCTGGAGCATGTATGGCTGGCTCAGGAAAGTGTTTTAAGTGTGGCAGTCCAGACCACATGTTGCTGCAGTGCCCTCAGAGGAATCTGCCTACCCAAGGCAGAGTTTTTGCTCTCCATGCCGCGGAAGCCAACCCGGAGACTATGTTGTTGACAGGTACCTTTAAACTTTAAGTTATTCTTCGAATTTCAGCATTTTGGGAATTGGGATTTAGATTTTGAACTTAGAACTGTTATAGGATTGCATGCTCTACTCAGATTTATTTCGGGGAAATTAAGCTAGAGGAACCTAGACCTTTGTGTGTCTATAAGTTTAGATCTTGTAGTGGGATTCAACTTAGAGCTCCGCTCTTTCAGGGAGAATTTTTATATCTGGTTCCGCTACCAAGGCCTTGATAGATTCAGGGGCCACTCACTCGTTTATTTCGGAGATCTTTGCAAACTTTCTCAAGATCCAGACCATTGGGCTAGATACAGCCTTTTCAGTAGTGTTGCCGTCAGGCGAGGAGATGGCAGCTACCAATGTTATCCGAGATATAGACCTTGAGCTGCACGGTAATCTTGTTTATGCGGATCTGATTGTGCTACCGATGCCGGAATTTGACATCATCCTAGGGATGGACTGGCTATTGAGGAACAGAGTGTTGATAGACTTCCAGCGGAGATCCGTTCTTGTCCGACCGCCTGGAATGGAGCAGTTCTTATTTGAGCCGGACAGGTACTTTCCTTTACCGCGCATTATTCCTTATGTTCAGGCTAGGAAGCTCATGCATAGAGGGTGTCGGGCATTTCTAGCAACCTTTTTATCTGTCCCCGAGGAACCCAGCCAGTCAGCCTCAGATGTTCCGGTTGTCAGAGATTTCTTAGACGTTTTTCCCGAAGACGTCTCTGGTATGCCACCAGAGAGAGAGGTCGAGTTTTCCATTGAGCTTATGCCAGGTACGACTCCGATATCCAAAGCGCCATACCGACTAGCACCGACAGAGATGGCAGAGCTTAAGAAGCAGATCCAGGAACTTCTCGACAAGGAGTTCATTCGCCCGAGCTTTTCTCCATGGGGCGCGCCAGTCTTATTTGTGAAAAAGAAGGATGGTTCGATGAGGCTTTGCATTGACTACCGGGAGTTGAACAGGGTTACAGTGAAGAATAAATACCCACTGCCGAGGATTGAGGATCTGTTTGACCAGTTGCAGGGAGCTTCGATTTTCTCCAAGATAGATCTGCGTTCTGGTTATCACCAGTTGAGGGTGAGAGATGCTGATGTCTCGAAGACAGCTTTCAGGACTCGTTATGGCCACTACGAGTTCCTTGTGATGCCGTTCGGTCTGACGAATGCGCCAGCGATCTTCATGGATCTAATGAATCGCGTATTTCAGCCGTACCTCGACCAGTTTGTGATAGTGTTCATAGATGACATTCTCGTCTACTCCAAGAGTCGGGAGGAGCACAGCAGGCATCTGACCGCAGTGTTGCAGACATTGCAGAAGCACAAATTATTCGCAAAGTTCAGTAAGTGCGAATTCTGGTTAGAGAAGGTGGCGTTCTTGGGCCACATTGTTTCTAGCAGTGGCATTGAGGTAGACCCGGCGAAAGTTGTAGCAGTCAGAGATTGGGTTGTGTCTCAAAATGCATCAGAGATCCGCAGTTTTCTTGGGCTAGCAGGATATTACAGAAAATTCATCCAAGGATTTTCCTCTATTGCCGTTCCACTCACAGCACTGACAAAGAAAAATGTGAAGTTTGTGTGGAGCGAGGAGTGTCAGAAGAGCTTCGATACTTTGAAGCAAGCTCTTATCTCAGCACCCGTTTTGGCTGTACCGTCAGGATCTGGTGAGTTTGTCCTTTATACCGATGCTTCGAAGCTTGGTTTAGGTGCAGTTTTGATGCAGCATGGGAGAGTGATAGCGTATGCTTCTCGACAGCTGAAAATCCACGAGAAGAACTACCCCACCCATGATCTGGAGTTAGCGGCCGTAGTTTTTGCTTTGAAGATTTGGAGGTACTATCTGTATGGAGAGAAGTGCCAGATCTTTACCGACCATAAGAGCCTCAAGTATTTCTTTACGCAGAAGGAGCTGAACATGCGTTAGAGACGTTGGTTGGAGCTTGTGAAAGACTACGATTGTGACATTAGCTACCACCCGGGTAAAGCTAATGTAGTTGCGGATGCTTTGAGCAGGAAAGTCGCAGTGATGGCTCATTTGACGATGCAGAAACCTCTTCAGATTGAGATGCAGAGGTTTGATCTTGAGACTTATCCTCGAGGTAGAGTTCCTCGTTTATCTACCTTGACTATCCAGTCCTCTCTTTTTGACCGTATTCGCAGCGGTCAGGCAGCAGATGAGCAGTTGGCACAGTGGAAGAAGAGAGATGAAGCTAAGGGCAGTGTTTTGTATTCAGTCAGCGACGGTATTGTGAGATACCGAGATAGGATATGGGTTCCTAGCAGTGATTCTATCCGAGCAGACATCTTATCAGAGGCCCATACGTCCCCGTACTCTATTCACCCTGGGAGTACGAAGATGTACAAAGATCTGCAGCTACTGTATTGGTGGCCAGGGATGAAGAAGGACATCAGGCGTTTTGTATCCGAGTGCCTGGCTTGCCAGTTAGTGAAGGCGGAGCATCAGAGACCAGCAGGTTTGCTCAAGCCTCTTCCTATTCCCGAGTGGAAGTGGGAGAACATTACCATGGACTTTGTGACCGGATTGCCGAGGTCAGCCAGAGGATCGAATGCTATTTGGGTGATTGTAGATCGTCTTACCAAATCAGCGCACTTCTTGCCCATTAAGACGACTTTCACCATGGTTCAGTATGCAGAGCTGTATATCCGAGAGATAGTCCGACTCCACGGTATTCCAGTTTCTATCGTATCCGACAGAGATCCCAGATTCACTTCCTCGTTTTGGAAGAGTTTGCATTCGACTTTGGGTACGAAGTTGCTGTTTAGCACAGCTTTCCATCCGCAGACAGATGGACAGTCGGAGCGAGTTATACAAATCTTAGAGGATCTTCTCCGTGCTTGCGTCATTGATTTCTCTGGGAGTTGGGAGTCGAACTTACCATTGGTAGAGTTCACCTATAACAACAGTTTCCAGTCGTCTATAGGTATGGCTCCGTATGAAGCGCTGTATGGTCGCAAGTGTAGATCTCCTGTTCATTGGGATGAAGTAGGAGAGAGAGCAGAGTTGGGTCCAGAAATTGTTCAGCAGGCAGCAGATGTAGTAGTCAAGATCCGTGATAGGATGAGGACTGCCCAGAGCCGACAGAAGAGTTATGCCGATCAGCGGAGGAGAGAGTTAGAGTTTGCAGTGGGCGATCATGTCTTCGTGAAAGTGGCACCTATGAAGGGTGTCATGAGATTTGGCAAGAAAGGGAAGCTCAGTCCGAGATTCATTGGACCGTTTGAGATCCTCGACAGAGTTGGGACGCTAGCGTATCGTGTAACTCTTCCGCCAAATCTGGCCGGAGTACACAATGTCTTTCACGTCTCCATGCTGAGGAAGTATATGGCAAATCCTTCGCATGTGCTGAATTTCGAGCCGTTGCAGCTTACTCCGAACTTATCTTATGAGGAGAGACCCGTGCAGATCCTAGACAGACAGGAGAAGAAACTTCGGAACAAGTTGGTTAAGCGAGTCAAAGTCAAATGGCTCAACCATTCAGAGGAGGAAGCTACGTGGGAGTCTGAGCCGGAGATGAGAAGTCGATACCCCGAGTTATTCGGTGAGTTCTAATTTCGAGGACGAAATTTATTTAAGGGGGGGAGGATTGTAGGACCCGTAAATCAGTAGACGTATAAGCCATGCATAATTCTAGATTTTTAAATTTAATTGACTTCATTGCATAATTATTTTAAATGCATTTATTTGAAGTTAATTATTCATTACTTCAGTTCAGTAGTTTGATTTTTAGCATTTCAGTTATTTCAGTGAGGCCGGACTGGAGTTGGAGTTTTGAGATAGAATTTAAGATTTGAGAAATATTTCCAGAAGTTAATTTAGCTAGCAAGTAAGTTCATTTAAGTTAAAAAAGAAGTTTAAGGAATTATTTAAGTTAGTTAAGGATTTTAATTTAATTATTGGAGGTGATTAAGAAATGAGCTCATTTAAGTTACTTAATTAAGGGGTTAGTTCACTAAATTAATTAAAGGATTAGTAAGGCTTTCAAGGATTATTAGTTGACTAGATAACAATATTTCCCCTTCATTTTATTGCAATTTTCGGCCCCCATAGTTGCTAGACAATTTAATTGCCAACTCATCAACCTTTTGACCATTTCTTTGCATGTAAGTTGTAGGATAATTCTAGGATTTTGGGAGCACAATTTAATTAATTAATGGACATATCCTAGACTAGAAAATAAGCAAAATTTCGGCCACTACCTCCTAGAATCATCCACCAACTCATTTGATATCAATTCAAAATTCAAATTCAAAAGGGGAGTGGACTTGGTCTTGATATGATCCTATTTTTGTGCACCCTTCTCCTCACCTTCATAACCACTCAATCCCTCTCCCTCTCCACCGAAATACCTCACCATTCAGATCCATTTTCAGTGTAGAAAAATCGTGAGTCTTAGCTAGAGGGAAGGCAAGAAAAATCGAGAACTAGAAAGAGCAAGAGAAGCGCTCCACCTCCTCCGTGCCGCGTCGTTGTTGTTTCGTTCGTTTTCTTTCCAAACGAAACCAGGCATGTCTAGATTTCTTTCAAACCTCAATCAAGTCATATTATCATTTATTTTTCAGTACATGATCATGTTTTAGCAAGCAAAAACCGAGATACATGTCAAATTATTTTTGGAACACACATGCAGAATTTCGGCCCTTTCATGACAAGCTTCACGTTTTTCTGAGTTTTGTGGTTTCAGGTGATTGGTTCGATTCCAGGCTCCCAAGGCGGCTTGTATACATGTAGTAGGATGCATTAGGACCATGTTGGTCCATTCAAACCAGCCCCATGCTTGCTGGAAATTCAGAATGACAGCAAGTCCCTTAGGTGCAGAAAAAGGTGGTTCGAAATTTCAGTTTTTGTGTCAAGGGGTTGGATCTGATCTTGGCTGCCCCAAGGGCCTATAGCCATGGTTGGATCACTTCCCTAGCATGTCTAAGACGTGACTAAGTTGCCCTTTTGGTGGCTTGGTCCATGGTTCATCGGTTTTTAATCAAAACGTCACAACAGCCCCCTCCCCTCTCGGCCCTTCGGTTTTGACAGCACATGTACTTCGAGTTGGTTGGCTTGGTGTGGATCTTGGTTGGCCTATGGCCCTTATCCACGGTTCATATCATGCTCCTAGATGTCTAGATCATGCCATGGTCAATCAAATGGCCACTGGAACGATGCAAGACATCGATCATAGCATAAACACTACACACGCATGCACGTTGCTCTCGGTTGGACCCTTCGGTTAAGATTTGGTGTGATGCGGATTGTGGCTGGCCTAGGGCCCTTAGCCATGGTTCAAATCATTCCTTGGGATGTTGGTAAGAGTTTCTGGTCGGTGGTTCACTCCCTTAATGGCCGATAGTCTCGAAACCAATGCAAGTCTTGTAGTGCGCAGCTGCTGTATTTTTGACAGCAAGTATGCTGCTGTTCAGAAGCGTCGTTTGAGTTCTTGGTTGGCTTTTAGCCCATGGCCTTGGACTGGACAGTGCCTCATTGAGTTAGGAAGGTCATGTTTTCGACCGTTTGTCATTTGGATCATTTTTGAGGTCGTACGAGAATTTACGGTGCAATGTGCCAAATTGACTCTCGAAAGAGCGTTTCGTGTTTTGGCCTCCATTCCACCTAGATTTCGACCCTATCATTTTAGGAACATTATTTTATGATTTTTCAGCGTATTTTAATCATGACTATACGTCGGTTCAGTGTCGGTTCAGGTTGGCTCGGAGTCATGATTAAATGCGAAGTCATTAGGCGTCATAGTCGCATCTTTTGAACGTAAATTGCATAGTTGGTCATGTTTAAGCCATTGCATATTTTTCATGGCACAGTTAGGTTGCAGCGAGCCTGGAAACGATCCCATCCAATCCAGTTGGTAAAATTACAGGAATTTTCATTATGCCAGTTAATTATTTTACGTGCATTAAATAGAAAATGATTATTTTTGAGATTTATGCGATATGGCTTGTGGTTCATTCACTATGTGGGAGTGTTATTTTATACGGTCGCCAGTGACCGATCAGTTCAGTATGGTACCACCCGGTCGCCAGTGATCGGCCAGCTCAGTTCAGTTTCAGCCTCCCCGGTAGCCAGTTACCGATCAGTTCAGCTTAGTGCAGTGGCCACAGGCGTAAAACATAATCTCAACAGAAAATTTTACCAGATATTTCAGTACAGGCTCCAAGGAGCAAATATTTTTACAGTGATTTCCAGTTCAGTTATGCACGTATTATAATTGCTCAGTACGTATTATTTTCAGTATGCCTCAGGACAGGATATGTTAACTCATGCATATTTTAAATTCAGATTTTTACTCGTTACCTGCGATTTATGCATGCTGAGTCTTTAGGCTCACTAGACTTGATTGTTGTAGGTACTGATGAGGCCAGGGCCAAGGGCGGGGACCAGTGAGCCAGCTTGGGTCGGCAGTAGTGGCACCCGAGGACCTCAGAGCAGCAGTTGTTATTTTCTTCGCAAACAATTTTTATCAGTTGTTGGATATTTTTAAATCGTTGTTGTTGGCAAAACTTTAATTTTCTTCCGCTGCAGTATTTTGAAATATTGAACTTGATTCACCAGTGATTTTATGAATGAGGCCATTTAAGTTCTTTTAAAAAGAAAATTTTTAATTTTCCGCAAAATTTCAAGCAAGGAGTTCGAGGGCCTTCACATGATTGTACCACTGTATTTGATCAGTTGAGATAACGCACTTGCATCTCCCGTCATATGTCGCGAACATCCACTGTCCAAATACCATATTGAGTTCTTGTTTGTACCTGTTACCTGCAATCACACACATAATATAACTTGGTACCCATATCTATTTGGGTCCTGAACTGATTAGTCCCTTAGGAACCCACACTTGGATTAGTCTAACAGACTTTCCAGTAGCTGTATTCCAAATGGTTTTTCTCGGCTTTTGTGTGCTTGGTGTGTAGTGTACAGATGATACAATATGTGTTTTAGCTTTATTCAACTGATTTTTCAGTCTATATCTCTTCTGAACTGGCTTGCAGTTATAGTAATTGAAATAGCTATTCGAATAGTTCTTGTGAAACCTCTTTGATGACTGACTTTGTGAATCAGTTGAGAATTTTTTATTATAACAAATCCCATATCTTCTAGCCTTGTTCATATTCTCATTAGGTTGCTCAATCTGTTTACTGGGCTCAATTTGTTCTTGTACCACTGTTGTTTTGACAAAGTGAATGTATTTCCCTTTGTCTGTTTTTAGCTTTGGTTGAGTATCATTTGGATACATTTCTCCTTGAGTGTTGAACCCTAAACCAGTTTTATCAGAAACTGATTTTTGTGAATTCTGCATCTCATTCAGTGCAGTAGATGACTTGTTCCAAGACTGAATGAGCTCAGTCTGTTTTGAGTTTTCAAGAATCAACTTCTGGATTAATGACTGATTTTTGTTTCTCTCTGCTTTTAACTCAGCAATTTCTCTTTTTAGACTCAACCCATCAACTGATTCATCAGTTTTGGTTTTATTGTCTGTGGGATCAGTTTGCTTTGCTTTGATTTTTTCAAATGATGATGCAAGCTTTTGATACTCATTTACCATGTCATGTAGTGTTAGAATAAGTTCTTCTCGTGTGAAATCAGTTGAGCTGAAATCAAATACTTGTTGGCTAGATGATTCTTCTTCTGCATCATTAGCCATCAAGCACTTGACTTCCTCATCATCACTAGAGATGCATGAGCTTTCTGGTTCTGACTCCTCACTGTCAGTTTCTGCCCATTTAGATTTGTTTTCTTCAGCTAAGAGTACCTCATGTTTCTTTCTGAAGGACTTCTTATCTTCCTTGGGTCTTCTTTTGTGCTCATATGATTTCTTTCTTCTATCAGTTGAGCCTTGACTGTCCTTCTTGGGTTTAGGACAATCAGTAATAAAGTGACCTGATTTGCTACAGTTGTTTGTAGCAGGCATTTGATTCATCTTTGGAGCTGTTTCTTTGGTATGGATTCTGGAAGTTTCCTTGATTCTTTCTCATGAACCTTCCAAATTTTTTGATGAACAATGACATAGCATCACTGCTCAACTGATCAGCAGATTTCTCGACTGAACTGATTGGTTCTTTCTGACAGCAGCTGGAGTAGTTGTGGCTCTGCAGGGGTAGATGGTTCTCCTTCTCTGGTCTGCAGCTCAAATTCATAAGCCTTTAAATCAGCAAACAGATCATGAAGTTCAATCTGGTTTAGATATTTGGACTCCCTCATTGCCATGATCTTGACATCCCATTCCTTGGGAAGACCTCTCATTACCTTCAGTGCAATCTCTTTGTTAGTATACACTTTTCCAAGTGCATTTAACTCATTGATGATACTACTTACTCTTTCATCATACTCGTGCATTGATTCTCCTGCTTTCATTTTGATGTTATCAAACTTTTGAACAGCAACAGAAAGTTTATTTTCTTTGGTTTGATCATTTCCTTCACGTAGCTGGATCAGCTTTTCCCAAATTTCTTTGGCTTTCTTACACATCTTTATTTTGCTGAAGGTTACTTTGTCCAGCGTTTTGTACAGAATGTCTTTAGCCACATTATCAAGATTTGCTTTTCTTTTATCTTCAGTTGTCCATTCATCTCTGGGCTTTTCTATTCTTTGTGGTGCCCCTTCTGTTATGGCAACTGCTGTATTTGTTTTTAGAATCTTCATGGGTCCATCAGTTATGACATACCACATGTCATCATCTTGTGCAGCTAAATGAGCCTGCATTCTGATTTTCCAATCATCAAATTCTTCTCTGGAGAACATAGGAATTTTGTTGAATGAAGTCATGCTAGCAAGTTTATAGATCAAAAGTATTCAAGAACAAGATTCAGCCGCTCTGATACCACTTGATAGGATCGATTAACGTATCAAGAGTGTTTAGAAGCGGGGTTGAATAAACACTCACAATTAAAACTGATCTTTTTGAATGTTGAGTTCAGTTTGGTGACGAACTGATTCTCGGAATCTTGCTGGTCAATGACAATCAGTTAAACTAAAGTAGTTGCGGAAAGTAACTAACTGACAAATAGAATACAAAACTGAAATAAAATACACAAGGATTGTTTCTGGATGTTCAGAGATTTCAATTACTCCTACGTCACCCCTTCTATCTCAAGGATATGATTTCCACTAAAAGACTTTGATCGAATATAAGATTTGTACTGACCCACTTCAGTTTGGACTTATCACTGCCAAAAGCTGAAACTCTTAGTATTACAAAATGTTCTCAATGCGTAACTGATCTTAGGACTATCGAATTTAACGATTATTACAAAGTGCTAGTGAGCTCAAATTGTAGCCTTGACTGCTACGAATAAACCAAGTAAGAGTGAGCTAAGATTTTGGCAGAGTAACAACAAGCTTTGAATAGAGTGATCTTCTTTTTTTTTAAGTTGTTCTTCTGTCATATTTATAAGCTTCCCTTCCAACGGTAACTTGAGATATATTTGAATCTTTGTATCCGTTGATTGCCACTTCATTATTTCTTGGGCATTGTTTGCTTCATTTATTGTCATGTGGCATCTTAACTGCTTTAGCCGAAATGCGTTGTTCTAAGCTGTATTGATTGAAGTGCGGCGTTTCATATTCAGTTGCAGTCTTCTATGTCTCTATGTCGGTCGAATGTTCTTTCCCGAGACATGTTCAGTTGAAGGATGCTTAGCTTAAAAGCATACGGCTGAATGTATCAACTGATCGGTTTCCAACTGATCAGTTTTCTTTATTAGATCAGCTGATTTCAGTTGTTAAGTCCAGTTGCTGAATTGCGCGTATCAGCTGGTTCATATTTTTTCAAACGCTGGAATTTAGTTTCCAACATTATTATTGCATGATAGGATTTAATTCATTAAATTTTAAAAGTTCATGCACTATGATTTTTAAGTTTCATTTCGCGCCCGAGACCGGGGAATTATCAGAAAAAATATTTTAATTACATGATTAATTTTCATTAATTATTTTAAGGTGTTTTAAAGGTTTTTTTTTCAAGAAATGGGCTTTGTTGGGTATTTTTACCTGCCAGAGCATAATTTTTAACGGTACGCAAATTTTATCGAACCAGGGAACTTTTTGAGGGTTCGGCTAACATTTTCAAAAATTACCTAAACGAAATATTTTTCGGGATTGTGTTTGAACTTAATGGGCCTAATTTTAAGCTTAATGGACTCCCAATATATTTCCTACCCTTTAATTTTATACTAGGGCCATTAACCCTTTTATTTAATCTTAATCTAACACCTAAATTAATTTATAACCTAACACCCTTCCCCACCAGCCGAAACTCCCTTTATTCAGAAGCTTACCCCCCTCGGTTTCAGCAAAGTTTCAGCTAGTAAGCCATGGCCAAGCTCCATTCTTGAAGAAAAAATAGTCTTCGGCACCCGTTCTTCGATCCCCTCGCTTCTATAACATTTAAGGCACGCATTTGTATCATTCTTTACGTATCATACACGTTTTTATACTGATGTTTGTGTTCATGCATAAAGATTTCCGATCCAAGAATGTCATTGCAAGGAATTCGGTTTCCATGCATTTTCTTGCATCTTATGATCGTTGTTCACGTTTTGCTGAAATTTTGGTGCAAGGGGGCTGCGGTTTTGTTTGTTTATGGGCTGCTAGTGGTGGCAAGATGCTTTCATGGGGTTTAGAATGTTGCTGGACGCCTACAGGTGAAGGGACGAGAGGAAGGTTCATCGGGGGTGGCTCGTTCTTTGGTTCTTCAGCGTGCAGGGTTAGACCAGCATCGCAGGGACCTAGCCGAGGCTTAGACCAGACCCTGGTGTTAGAGTAGGTGCCTAGCAAGCCAACTTGTGGCTCAGGTTTTATTGACTCTAATGTAAAACAATCTTTATTTTAATAATATTTTATGATTTTATTCGATTATGACATTATACTTTATCTGTATACTTGAGTAAGCTGCATAGATAAAGTCCTTGAATATACAAGAGGTACCATGAGGTCTGCGTCGCAACGTAAGATCATGAAACTCATTAGGAAGTGTATCGTATATTCTAAACAGGTTCCTAGTCGAATCAGCCGCCTAAAACAAGGATAAAGGTTGTTCGAGCTTGAGACTAGCATTTGTGGTGTAAACGCCATGTTTCATTGGCAAGGACATGGAGATGTCCATTCACACAGATGGGTGATCATATGATGATGCACTGAACAACCCTCCCTCGAACTGTCCAAGTGGTTCTCACTTATCGAGTGGAATAATCCGAAGTTATGATTGTACACCATTAGTCCTTTGACCCGGGACAATGTAGGGGCTATACGTACTAGCAAGCACTTTGATCCATTTACCGACTCCATCGAGGGTCATCAGGTGGCGAGGTTGGTGTAGTTTCGAAGTACGTAGGAGCAAATGCAATGTAGTCGGGGATTCACCGTTCGCCTACGGATGAAGATATCCTCTATGATCTGATGAGTTAATAGTGCAAGGAGTCTCTGGCCAGAGCAAGAAATGTGTTTTAGGAAAAATGTGTTTTCCTAGTTTCACATATCATACCACTATTAGTACTCAAAGATAAATCACATCGTTATTGAATTAATATGCAACTATCGATATACCAATGGTTGCAGATTCGATCGGGATACATGTGTTGAAGGGACCGTACTGTACGCTAACCATGACTAAAGGTTCTTGCAGGCACTTTCAGTGATACCTAGGGGATCATGGGGCAATGCTACTAGACGCTCTTACCATGTTCCGATTGGTGCAATCAGAAATGAGTTTTGTCTTGATCAAGGAGTTGATGAAAAGAATGGGGTTAACTAGGGTAAACCAGAATAAGAATAAATGTTATTCTGAATCACATGGACATGTGAACCCACGACTAGCTGTATCCCTGAACCATTGAGGGTCACACAAGTATCGGATTATGTGTTCCCGTTGAGATAGTCAAATCTCAAGGAGTTGGAATTTGACGAATATAGTTTGATGGAGATCAAACAAGAAGCTTATAAAGGAGTTTATGATCTGATTCCATAGGATGGAAGAAATGGAAGTTGGCATGATTGCTAAATAAGGAAGGAGAGTGAAACTGCCTGTTTTGTGAAGGAGTTCACTAAAACTAGCAGCTGCTTAACATGGTAAGTGAAAATTTTGATTTTCGAAATTTTCAATTTTCATTATATGAACAAAATTTGTATCCTTGATACATCGGCGCTCTCTGATCGTCGATCGAGGTTATAATGAGTTCAGAATCATTTTTTTTAGTGAATTTGGAATTTACTAATTAAATGATTGTGCTAGTAGTGGTGACTACTAACATGCACAAATTCTCATAAATATTCTAGAGGAGTCTAGAATTAAATTAACCAAGAAGTTAGTTAATAAATTAAATAATTGTTATTTAATTTAATATACATATACATGTATATATTTTATATGCTGATATAAAATATGTGTATATGATATTATTATATAATGTATTATTAAATGTTAATAAATACATTATTTTTTAATTATATGAGATTTTAAATATAATGAAATTATTAGAGTCCTTGTGGGATAGGGACTGCTAATTAGAGTATGAGTCTCACTCATAAATACATCATTAGGGCTCATTGTTTGATATGATGAATTTGCACACAAAAAGAGAAAAAAGCTATCCAAAACCTTCAAAACTCACGGCCAAATTTTTGGGGAAAGAAAATTTGGCCAATTGTTTTATTCCATCACGCAGCACCACCGTCGTTGTTTTGTCTCCGTCTTTTTGGAAATTCGGAGATACAATCTCAACGCAAGAATTGTTTGGAATTACTAGTGCAATCCAAGCGAGGACCATAGTTTCTGATCGTGGACCTAATTAGACGATCAAAGGAGGCAAGACGTTCGTAGGGAATTACAAGAAGGGCTATATCCGTCTAAACACCGAAATAGTTTGGAGTCCAGCGTTAAGAACGTAAAGGTATAATTCTAAACACCCTATGGATGTTTTTAAACACGCGACGCCCAAGAACAAAATTTTTAAACTTTCGCTGCGTCTTGGGTGCGAGAATACGATGACCCAACACCTGGTGGGTCTGAGACAAGGCTTGGAAGGGCTTGGCTCGTGCTGGAACCACCACAAGTGCTGTGGATTTAGAAGGTAGAGGATTTGCTTCGGTTTAGCCGTTCTGGGAGAATAGCGATTTGTAGGGGGCTGCGGCTTGCTTGGGATGATTTGTGTGGGTCCAGTAGGTGTAGGGATGTCCTAAGATGGTCTAAATAGGGATGAGTCGAGGCTGGATCACTCAAGCGTAAGCTAGAGCGCATGAATGGACGAGTTGGACAAGGGTTTGTAGTTAAGGTAGGTGCTGGATTTTTCAGCAGCGGGGCGGGAGTGGTCCGAATGTTTAAGAGCTTGGTTTTGGGAGTTTTTAGGACCTTTTAGATGTTTTTAAGGTGTGATAAAAAGTTGGGAAAGTTTTGGTTAAGTTTCGGTACGATTCGGGTTAAAACCGGGACCTCGTCCAAGTTTTAAAACGAATCGGCTAAGTTATAAAATGGACTCGAGTTTACGTCTACGAATGCTTTTAAAAATGTTTTGGGACATTTTAAGGAGTTTGGTAAGCTTCGAGTCAATTTTAGAGTTCCAGGGGTAAAACGGTAATTTTTGGGTTTCCAGGGGCAAAATGGTCATTTTGAACCCGGGGTGATATTTTTGTCATGAAAGCGCCCTGAGCACATTTTATCATGTTTTAAATTTTCATGCATCACTTTTATGATTTTTATAAAAATTATGGTAAATATAATGCATGCTTGGTTTTAAGGAAAAAGTTACGTATAAGCATGTTTTTTTTAAGTGATGAATATGATGATATTTTTGAAGGATGTGAATTAGTTGTGACTGACAATGTATATGTATGCGATGACATGAGATATGATGAGCTGAGGCCAAGGCTCAGTGGACAGGTAATGTTGTCGCTGATGTCCCCGCCGCCGGGTACCACGGTTTTATAGATGGATCCATCGAATAGAGCTGATAGCAAAGTCACAACTAATGAACTGAATTCAATCAAAAAGAAAGTGTATACGTTTATGATGACATGAGATGACATGATTTGAAACGAGAATGAAAATATATACGTATATGATGACATGATTTGACACGAGATGATTTTACACGACACGTTTATGTTATACTTTTAAGTTCATGGAAGATATGTTGAGTATGATATTTTTTACTGCTGTGTGCCATGTATATGTACCTGTTATTTCTGGTACATGTGTGTTGAGTATTTAGACTCACAAGGCGTGTGCGATACAGGTGAGCTAAACGATGAGGAGACTGGAGGTGCCGAACTCTGAGTAGGTAGACCTGGTGCGGTGACACGACCCGAGGACCGCATGTTTCCGCATTTTGATTATGAGATTTGAGAGGGGATGCATATTTTCATACGTTGACGATTTTTACTCGTTTGTGTTTACGTATGATTTTTGGATAAATTTGATTAATTTAAATTGCATTGTTCTTACTGTCAAATTTATGATTATTTTAAAGGTTATTTCGAAATGTTAGTTTTTTTAAAAAAAAAATTCAGCACTTTTAAAATGAGCAGACGTCTCATATTTAATAAAAAAACTTTAATTTTTTTCATAAATATTAAAATATTAGTATTATGAGATACTGTTCGTCACATTCGCCAAAACCTGTAACCAAAGGAAAAAAGGCTTCAACACAAATTCCATCAGGGTTCAAGAAATTTTAATATTATGTCTAGCCTGGCCATTTATGGTTCTCAATTGCTAGCTTAGCTTACACAAACTGTGGCTACCTTCTTTAAAATGTAGATAGAGTCATTTGAACGAGAGAAGAGCGATAGTTTTAGACAAATGTTGTTCGCTATTGTTCTATATATACCGAGTTTCGCGAACGTTTTATTCAGCGATTTTCGCCTTTCTTCTCTGGTAGTAACGAAAATCTATCAATTTTTTTCAAAGTTCGGTTTTTTTAATTTGTACTAACATTTTTTCGTATTAATTTCGTAGATTTACTCATCGGTGTGATCTTCCAACGTTACGTGGATTAGCATATCGCGTACGTAAGGTTTTTAAAGTGTTTTTTTTACAGAAAATTTAATATTTAATTTTTTCTTAGTATTTTATTTATGAAATATGTTGTAGTATTTTGATTAAAAACCGTCGCTAATTATAGCGACGGTTTTTGACAAAAACGTGGCTTAATATTGTGACGGTATTTGACATAACTGTCGCTTACTATAGAGACGGTTTTCACTTACCACTAGACCATGAACACCACTTAAATATTGTTATATTGAGACTACTTTCTCATTCACCATCGTACTCAAAGGCCTAACATATATAAATAAATTTATATAGATGTCAAATACAAGTATGATAAAAGAAACTTAAGAACTAGTCATTTGACGAGTTTCCTACCGATGCATGCGTACTTAAATATCTCGACCCATGCATACAGAATATCGATTAGAAGGTGATACAAAAACTAGAACTATGCATGATGACACTCCCATGATGCTTAAACTCGGTCCTAATTAAGAACTCAACCCAAGCATAAATGGCTATGAAACCTGACCCATGATGCTTAAAATCGACCCTGAGAACTAGCCCAAACATAAATGGCTATGAAACCCGACCCATTATGAATAGCTATGAAACTCGACCCAAGCCCACAAAATTTACAAAATCAGTCGCGTATGTGGGTATAAAGAACATCTTCATCTTGTAAAAAAATCATTAATTATTTACATGCTCTTTCAAATGATCCTGATCTTGTCTTGCTGGACACTTTCTTTTGGAAAACAGAGTACCTGTGACGAAAAATAATATTTTTGATTCCAAAAGACAAAATAAAAAAATCGATGGATCGAGTCAGATATTCGTCTCACAAAATTGATTTATGAGACGATCTCATAATAATTTTTGTATTAATATTAATGTTTAAAATTTTTAATACATTCTTTATTTATTCGATTTTAGTCATATAACTATATTTCAATTATTAGTTACAATCATTCTCATCTAAATCGGTAGTTAAATAACTAATATCATATTCAATTTTGATAAATATGTGTTTAAAAAAATCTCGTGATATGTACACATGTTTAACAACGTAATTACAAAAAAATATTAACAATAAAATTAGTCAATTAATTACATGATTTTGACGATAAGGACTAAAATCTATTGTCAAAACATAGTTACATTACTATAATTGATTCAACAAAAAATACAAGATTAAAATTACATTTTACATATTTAAATTTCCAAATTTAAATCAAGTTGGATTGATGTATTTCAAATGTATTTTTGTAGTTTTAGATAAGTAAGACCATAAATTTCAAATTCATTCATTCAATGTATTTATAGGGTTTCATATTAATTATGATAGATTTCAAGTTCATTAATAATGAAGATATTTTAAATTCATTCTATTTTATATAACTAATATGCAAATAAGTAAATTGAATTTAATATTTCATCTATTATTTCAATGTTAACAATAAAAATATAATTAAAACTCATTGAATTCAAATCTATACTTCCAAATACAACTTTAATTTTTAAGCATCCACATATAAACTAAGAAAAATCAACACGGGCCTGTACGAATTCATAACCCATAAAATATAGGCCCGTTTGTTTATCGGCCCAAAAGTGTTATCCAGGTCTCGTCTTCTGTTCGGTTCAACCAATCTTCCTCACTCGGAACCACCCAAAATACGACACCGTATCCACTCTATCCGAGCCTCGCCCTGTTTCTCAATTCTGATACATTTCTTTGTTGGAAATAGAAGCAGCTGCACTTTCAACAATGTCATATATGAGAGGAGATTTGCTTGCAAAAACTAGGAAACTCGTCAAAGGGCTAGCCAGAGCTGAGCCCATGTGGCTTAAAGCCATGGAAAAGTACGTCGATTTTTCTTCTTTTACTTCAATTTTATGAAGAAATTATTGGTTCACAATTTTGATTTTTGATTTGTGTTTTTGTGATATTTTGTAGAGCACCGCCTGCGACGTTTCCTCGGGCGGAGAAAAAGCTGAAGTCCATAAGTTTACCCGAGGATGTTTATGTGAATAAGTTTTTTCAAAAGCATCCCGATTCTAAGCATGAGGGGGCGATCGTGTATTTTGCTAGATCCCTTTTTCTCTCCATTTTTTCCGTTTAAGATGTTCATTGTGTTAAATTTTTTACGGTATTTTATGGAAGATGGCTAAAAAAAAAGGAATAGGTTGATTCTTGGTTATACACAGGAGATGTTTTAATTTTGATATCATGTGTGATTTGAGGATTAGATATTGAGTAAGCTGCTCATTGGATTGTAAGATTGTGTTTCTACTGTGAGTTCATAGATTTTCTTCAAATTTATTGCCATTAAAACCTTTTAGCTTATGTCAAGATTAAGCCGATTGCAGGTACTATTGCCTGATGACAATCACCATCATATTAGTTATTTCTTGCATTAATTTTTAACATGATTAAATAATGTTTCTTTGAATATGTTCAGCAATTTCACTCTTTTTTTCTACCTAATCACAGATCCATATTTTCTCATGTTGTTCGATCCATGTCATGATGCCTAATAGTCCCTTTTATTTATACCCACAAAGGTGAAACAAAGAGGCCGAAAACAAAACGTGTTGTGGAACACGATGCATATAGATCTGGATGTATCGAATTTCTTTTCCTTTTTTGTCGATTCACGATTATTTATGATGGCAAGAAGAAGACTCTTGTTCATCATTTGAGGAAACTGCTAACATCAGATGTGTGTTTTGTGTAATTTTACATCACACTGATTCTTCGAAGCTAACACCACCTGAGATATTTTGGTAATTAATAATGATAATTTCCTTCAGATTAATGAATGGGGTTTGATATAAAGGACATATGCACACAACATATGTTTGTCGATGAACCTGTGACTACTTCCATGTATCCAACTTCTTAATCCGCTGCCTCCAGTGCTGACAAGAGATATAATTTTTCAATATATATTTAGAAGCATAGTTCAGGGACTCTGAGCTTCTCTATTACGGAAAAAATCTTTTAGAGGTCCAATTGTTCATTTCTGTATTTATTTGATAATACTAGTTATAAAGTATGATTCAATTAATACTGTATGTACATTGGTGTATTGTGTGTGCCGTGGTGTCTGGGTTTTGGAGGAAAAAAATAACTCTTGAGGAAAGAATGGTTTGCGACGATTTTGTGGAGAAGATGCTGAAGGTATATAGGACTCAGTCTTGGGTTTAACTAACGAACTCACTATTTTTGCCCTTTTTGGTGATATTATTGGGATCTGTTTTTTATTTTTTATTTTTGGTTAATTGAGAGATGAATAACATAATGTCGCAGTAAATCTTAATGTTCGTGAGAGTGAGAGTTTTTCACGCATTGAAATTCAGGAAGTTTTATTTTATGTACTTCACACTTTTTTTGTATTGCGATATTATGATATTTTTTTTATATTATACAATAAGATATATCTATGTCACATAAAAATCAAACAAGTGAACAAATAATTATACTCCAAGTATCCATTGATGTGCATGCATGATTATTCTTTGGCCAATGATGGATTGAATTACGGTTGCCTGGTCAATGGCTTAACACATATGAAAGATTTTGAAGTTGATACGTTAAATACAAAAATGGCATTCGTTATATTTTGTGTTTATATTCATATTTGTTATTCAAAGACCTTTTTTAGTTATTGAACGTATTCACTTGTTGTTTTCCAAAAACGTCGTTCATGAAGATACCTTTTTTTTTTATAATATAATTGACAGGACCAAATATCAAAATAAAATATATACAAAAGGAAAATGAAACTCCTAGGTGAAATATGTGCTTTATGGAACAAAGTGTGCCAGTTCATAAGGAAGAAAAGGTTTTAGTTCTGCATGTTAGACTTCTGTTTGATCTTATTTAGTGATCGAGTTTAACTAAGAGACGGTTTAGAGAAGAGTATGTCCATTTTTCAGGATAGTGAATATGAATCACTGATTCTTGCACGTGAACAGGATATCTGGTTTTGATCCACCTGCTGCCCGTGTATTTGCTTGGAGGGTGCTTGAGTTAAAGGAGCACGGAATTAGTGATGAGGATGCTATTGCCGTTGCCGATGTTTGTTCTCTGTCACCTACTCTCATTTATTGTCATAAATAAAGCAGTCAAACTTGAAAATGAAATCCCATTTGTTCCCCCTCTGAATCGTGGTTTCTTTGTGGGTAGATGGAATATCGAAATGAGAGAAAAGCCAAAAGGAAGGCATTTGCTCGGCTGAAACAAATTGCTCGGATTCAAGGAAGGAGCCCACCTCCAAATCCATATTCGAGTGCTATCAAGGAGATACAGGCTGAGGAAAGGAAGTTTGTTCATGATCGATTTTATGATTCTGCCACACGAGAAATCTTGCAGAAACTGAAACAGGAGAGGGCAGCTGAGTTCCAGGACAGAAGAGGAGGGTTCATTGGCTCATGAGGTGACTTTATCAAACATAAGTAAGCTTATATGCTAGTTATTGGGGCTGAATTTTGTTTAGATTTATTCCCAGTGGCTCTGGCCGCTTCACAATTCAACGGATCAAGATTTCTTAGATGATTAATAAAAGAGTACACAAGCATCGGATGTATTTGGAATTAACTTATTATGTATTCAAGGGATATTATCCCAACATTTGTATTGAAGTTTCCTTCAGTGGTCATGGATGCATTTGAATCTCCTTGATACTTTCTATAAAAGCTTTTAACACTTCAAGTTAGTTGATTAAATATCAGTTTGAACTGCACAGGTTCCAAACTCGGTGAAAATAGAGAAAATTGGGAAAAACTGCTAGCGTGTTCCAGCAGCTAGTTAAGATGCCACTTCATCATTTCAAACAAATGAAGCTATATTTTCTTTAGGACCATGGATTTATTAAACCTTGCCATGTCAAGTAGAAATTTTCCCGGAATATTTTTACTGAACTAGGTTCAAAGACTCCAATAAAAATAAAAATTGAGTCGACAAAATTAATTTATACAGAAATCTAAAATCACTGCCACTTTTCCAACCTTCGTAAAACAAGGGCTAAGACGAAAATCTTTGAATTTCAACACACCATTTCCTAACATTTGCAGAATCTAGCTAAAACAAGACCAACACATATCTCCTACTCATCAAGTGGCACCAAGCTCATAGTATACGTAGCGATAATAGGAGAATGCATGGATTTTGGCCCAAGTGTCTTAGCATCACAGAGTATTTTCAGTTTCCCTGTCTCGAATTGGTACGAGTATATGTCAGCCGACACCTTTAAGAACACTATTCCATCTTTGAAAGCAAGAGGATCAATCCAAGAAAGCATGTCTTTGCATAACCGGCTTCCCACTTTCTTTGGTATGTCGTATAATACTTTTGAATTTTCTTTCTCGAGTTCTTCCAAGGACGTAAAGCATTTTAGGTCCCACTGAGATGTGAAGTGATCCTCTAGCACCCATAGTTGGAGACCATCTTCGGAGATTATAACATAATACAGCTTACCTTGGGATTCTCCTATACACATTTCCGGTATGCTGGACAATTGTGATGCAGGTACAGGAACCGTTATCAACCACGATATCTCGTTGTTAGGGTCAAACATCAGAATTTGGTCGCCATCTGTGAGCCAATGCAGAATTCCTGCAACTAAGATGCCTTTGTTTTTAGCCAGATTGTAATTGCATTTACAACACTCTTGTGATCTTCTCCACAACCCTGTCTTTGAGGAATATATATCAAGAACAAAACAGGATTCTTCTTCTTCCTTCTCTTCTTCTTTGTTGGCCTCTGTCTCTGTAGCACAGACTGACACTAATGTGAAATCTGTCGAAGCATCAATGGGGTTCCGAAAAGGATCAAAAGCCAGGGAGATGCTGCTGCTTCTGGGCAGATTAGGCCATTTTACAGGCGTCCATTGTTTAATCAATGGATTGCAAACATATATTATAGGCGTGGGAGTAGGGAAACAACTTCGACAGCAAATTAAGCCGTTGTTCGATGACAAAATGACAACATTTTCGGGGAGAAAGCTCAAAATGTTGTTCCACACTTTAACACTTTCCAGTTCAATTGGGATATAGCTGATCGATTCAATATCCTTATCAGACCACCTATATACCTCCTGGAAGAATAGTCCTGACACGTATTCTGTCTTTTTCAACTGGAGGCGAATGAAAGACCGGTCCGATATAAGATCATACCACTCTTTCGAAACATACTTCAACCGATGCAATGCTCTAGCTGACAGTCGGGATAGTACATTAATGGGGATATCATTGTCAGAAAACCAACGCCCCTTCATTTCCCACAAACTGCAAGAAGAAATTTCATCTTGGGTGACGTCAAATACCAACATATAAATTTTTACAGAGTGCATATATCTGAGAACATACACTGCATAAGTAGTAATAAATACGGCAGTTCTAGTCAGTCTCCTTTCAATTGTGACAGAGAGGAGAAACTGAGTAGCATTTCGTAGGCAGTGGTTTCAAACCAATCTTCTATACTATGAAACGCGAAATTACAACGAGAGCTTCAAGTATTTTTCGGAAAAATAAGAAGTTTAGATGATACGCCACTATACCAAACTAGCGCTAAGCAAACACAGTGTTGCTACCCAATACTAAACTTCAAAATATAAGAAATCATAACACGAATACCGCCATATCTGATGGAAAGGGGAAAAAGATGATGAATCTGTGAGTAATAAGCCAACGATTCAAGTAAGCAAGCAAACCGGCTAAAAGAATCCGTAGAGCAAAAAATAAAAGCAAACGTCAATGAAAAAACATCTTTACAACTTAAAAGAAAATATGGGTTTTCCGCCGGACTGTACAACCTCAAAAATAACAGACATCCTAAAATGTTGAGGCATCCGAAGGAAAAAGTTTCAACACCCATGAAAGAAAACCATGGATAAAATCACTGAAACACTATTGTACCACATTTCTCAAGCCAAAAAGAACATTATTCTTCGAAAATAAGAGCTCAAAACATGGGGAGCAAGAACAAACCTCAGTTTTTGGCAACGAATTTCTGACGATTACTGGAGCTGAGAAAACAAAGAAGAAAAATCGACAGATACGAGTGACGAATCTGATACCATGTATTGTGCAAAAAATAATAATGAAACAAAAGGAAGAAAAAAGAAAGAAACTGTAAACCTGGAAGTCTCTCCGTCTCGGCAAAGTGCAGACGGTGGGTGGTTTGGGAATGGAGTCATGGACGGAACAAACACGTCACGCGTTTTATTATTCCCTGTAGTTAAAATTTCAATTTAATCCAATACGTGATGTGTTTTGGATTCTAGCATGTTTTTTTTTTTTTTGGTCAAATTTGTGAAAGATCGTTTGCTGAACATTTTTTCGGATGTTTCAAATAAAATATTCTCCAATGAACTGCAATAGCTCGTGTTCTAAGAATATTAACATCGATAAATTAAATCGAGTTTTGTTAAAAACCAAGCGGAAGAAACTCGAAGTAATCATTTGTCAAGAAGACTGTTATATTAGAAAGTATTTTATCTTATGTAAACTGAATAACCGAAAAATGATAGATTAGTTTTTGCATTCATCAGTTCAGTTATGGTGACAGCTGAACTCATGGATACTCTAACTAATCCAAATAGTTTAAAAACAATAGTTAAACAGTTAAATACACAAGATATGTTTATGGATGTTCGGAGACTTCAACTGCTCCTACGTCACCCCTTCTACCGCCTCGGATGGGATCCACTAGAAGACTTTGATTTATACAACTCTTTGTACAAACCCACTCAGCTAAGACTTACACCACTACCTAAACTGAACTCCTAGACTTAGACTGAAGGCAGCACCTTCCAGTCAACACTTCTTTAATGTCTATGTGAGAAAGACTATATACACAAGTTTAACGTCTTTGTGCAAGACTGTATTTGAATGGATGAGAGTGTTTGTGCAAGATTGTATTTGAGTGGATGATAGTGTTTGTGTGTGAGAACTGAACAAGGATGTTCTCACATACTGAGAGAAATGCGCTTCTATTCTAAGCTGACATATCTGTGAAGAGTTCCCTCGACTGGGCTGAATGCTTCTCTCTTTAAGCTGATATGACTTTGAAGCGTGCCTTTTCTTTTCTCTCTTGAGTTGCATATTATTTGAGTCTTCACTGATCTTCTCTTTATATAGGCGGAAAAAACTGATCGTACAGTGAGATTCATTTATTGTATCCGTTGCATCTTGAATTCGTTTCTTGGACTTTGTGTCTCGACTTTTCGACTGCCCTTCTGAAACGTTTTTGTCTTTAATGTTCTGATGCAACGTCCATTACTGTCCTTTGACTGGGTAATGGCTTTGTACCTTCACGTACAGCTGGATTCCACTTGAAAGAGTTTGTCTTCATCCATAACTGAAAAGATTCTAACCGATGCTTCGAACTGGTCAGTTGAACTGATCTTTCAGTTGGGCTGGTGAAATCAGTTGACTCGTCAGTGGAACTGATTTCACACTTGTTCAGTTGGACTGATCAGCTGGGTTTCTTCATCAGTTGAACCCTCCTTCAGCTGGCAAGGCTTCTGAGGTTTTCCTGCTGAATCACCTATCAACTGGACAATCAGCTGGACTGCTCAATTGACGTAATAAGTTAGACTGATTCATTTCATGCGATCAGTTGGGTCTTTAGTTTTGCGATATAAACATCTCGTGAGTGATCCTAGATGTTGCACACTAAGGTAGATCATTAGTAACATAATTAACAGGTTTTGTTATCACCAAAATCAAGATTGCGAACTTGAAAAGTTCTAACAATCTCCCCCTTTTTTATGATTACAAAACATGAGCAGTTAAGCGCAATATATTCAGTTCAAGGGTTAGCAAGTTCAAATATCATTAAAGGCTCCCCCTTTATAACTGAATTTAATGAGATTAAAATAACCAAAAATTCATCTCCAAACTGAGTTAAAACCTTTTTAAAAGAGATGGACAAAATTAAGAAACTACTTTTCAGTTGATGAAAAGGAAAGAATTTTTCTTAACAACTGAGTTTTAAAACCGATTAATAATACTTTTTAGATTGAGAGAAAAACGAGAAACTCCCCCTCAAAAACTGAATAAAAAACCCGTATCTGAAAGATATTTATATAGTCATTCATTCAGAGATTATAATCATTCAAGCAATGTAGACAAGAGATTTGGAAATATTCATTCAGTCACAATAAAACAGAGCTGAACAAATACGATGTTTCTTTAAATAAATTTCCTTCTATTTATATCTGAGTATATACATCAGTTGAACAAGAAAGATTACTACAATGGTAGCATATTTTAAACAACATCAGATGTCAGTTGTTTTGTGTGACAGAACTGGATATACCATCAACTGGTTGCTTGACTGCTTGAACTGCTGCATCGGTTGTGAGTTTATCTTGCTAGAGAAATGAGTTAAACTACTTGAACTTGACTTCTTAGCAGACTAACCGGTCGAGCAGAATCTCACTAGGCTCAACTAGAATGCAGCTGGTGATTTTAATCATCCAACGTCCTAGCATGGATGAGTTTCGTCTGAAGAACAGCTAACCTGGTAGGCTTGCAACTGAAGACTTGTTCAAGGAGCAATTTAGCTGTGCATCTTTGCAGATGATTCTCAGTCCCCTGCAGACTAATTAAAACCCCTAAGTAAAGAGTCTAAAGAAGTGGCTGCAATATTAGTCACAGAACCAATCCTCTCAACTCTTTATCAAAGAGCGACATATAAATATTTTCAAATAGTTTTGAAAATCGTATGTGATACTTTTAAATAGCTAGTAACACTATTTTAAAGTAAGATTTTTAAAACACAGTTTTCTTCAAATGTTCTTCTTAGAACAACCGGCTCTGATACCAATTGAAGGATCGTTTGCTGAACATTCTTTCAGATGTTTCAAAAAAAATATTCTCCAATGAGTTGCAATAGCTCGTGTTCTAATAATATTAACACCGATGAATTAAATCGAGTTTGGTTAAAACCAAGCGGAAGAAACTCGAAGTAATCCTTCATGAAGAAGACTGTTATATTAGAAAGCATTTTATCTTATGTAAACTGAATAATCAAAAAAGGATATATTAGTTTTTGCATTCATCAGTTCAGTTATGGTGACATCTGAACTAATGGATACTCTTACTGATCCAAACAGTTTAAAAACAATAGTTAAATAGTTAAATACACAAGATATGTTTATGGATGTTCGGAAACTTCAACTGCTCCTACGTCACCCCCTTCTACCGCCTCGGGTAGGATCAACTAGAAGACTTTGATTTATACAACTCTTTGTACAAACCCACTCAGCTAGGACCTACACCACTGCCTAAACTGAACTCCTAGACTTAGCTGAAGGCAGCACCTTCCAGTCAACATTTCTTTAATGTCTATGTGAGAAAGACTACATACACAAGTTTAACATCTTTGTGCAAGACTGTATTTGAGTGGATGAGAGTGTTTGTGTGTGAGAACTGAACAAGGATGTTCTCACACACTGAGAGAAATGCGCTTCTAATCTAAGTTGATATATATGTGAAGAGTTCCCTCGACTGGGCTGAATGCTTCTCTCTTTAAGCTGATATGACTTTGAAGCGTGCCCTTTCTTTTCTCTCTTGAGTTGTATATTATTTGAGTCTTCATTGATCTTCTCTTTATATAGGCGGAAAAATTGATCGTACAGTAGACTCATTTATTGTATCTGTTGCATCTTGAACTCGCTTCTCGGACTTTGTGTCTCGATTTTTTGACTGACCTTCTGAAACGTTTTTGTCTTTAATGTTCTGATGCAACGTCCATTACTGTCCTTTGACTGGGTAATGGCTTTGTACCTTCACGTACAGCTGGATTCCACTTGAAAGAGTTTGTCTTCATCCATAACTGAAAGATTCTAACTGATGCTTCGAACTGGTCAGTTGAACTGATCTTTCAGTTGGGCTGGTGAAATCAGTTGACTCGTCAGTGGAACTGATTTTCACACTTGTTCAGTTGGACTGATCATATGGGTTTCTTCATCAGTTGAACCCTCCTTCGGCTGGCCAGACTTCTGAGGTTTTCCTGCTGAATCACCTATCAATTGGACAATCAGCTGGACTGCTCAATTGACGTAATAAGTTAGACTGATTCATTTCATGCGATCAGTTGGGTCTTTAGTTTTGCGATGTAAACATCTCGTGAGTGATCATAGATGCTGCACACTAAGATAAATCATTAGTAACGTAATTAACAGGTTTTGTTATCACCAAAATCAAGATTGCGAACTTGAAGAGTTCCAACATTTTGTTTTTCCATTATTCATCTAATAAATTTATTTCTTTTTTTTTAAGAAGATTTAATGGCAAAAAAATTGACCTAAAAAATTTAAGTTATTAGATAAAAATTAAATTTTGACAAATTATATGATTAAAATCTAAAACAAATTAATTTACAAAACTAAGAGTAGATCTCTTGTGAGACTGTCTCATGAATCTTTATCTGTGAGACGGGTCAACGCTATCAATATTCACAATAAAAAGTAATACTCTTAGCATAAAAAATAGTATTTTTTCATGGATGACCCAAATAAGAGATCCGTCTCACAAAATACGACTCGTGAGACCGTCTCACATAAGTTTTTGTCCAAAACTAAAATTATATTTTTATCTGTCAAAGCTCTTTTTTTCAACCGTGTAGGAGCGGTTAAGACTCTAAGTTAGGGCATGCGATTTAGAAAATTTATAATCTAATAATTATTTTTTTATTCAATTTTAAGTGTATATAATGTTTTTGCTATTTTTTTTTAAGAAATTATGTATCTATATTTAGTCGTATCGCTCCATAACTTTATGGATTAATTTGACTTTAACTCTCTTGATCAATGTACAATTATAAAATATCAAATTTATATTTGGTCCAATCTAAAGATTTTTAAATGTTTTGATCATCTTTCTTCCTCTATATTTATATAGTTAATTAATTCAATCAAAAAATTACCAATTTAATACAGCGACACTTTTTTAAAAATGTACGAACATACACCCACACTTAATTGTCTCATTTTATTATGTAAATTAATATCACTTCATGTAATTATATATCTTCAACTTGTATTATTTATAAATACTTGAATTTAAAAAAAATTACATAAATTGTCAATCAAAATAGTGAGCTTGTGTAACTTAAGTATATTCATCATCTAAAATAAAATATTAAAATTCGTAAATAATTGAAATTCAAATTTATTAAATAAGTGAGCTCGTTCATGCGTAACTTTTTAAAACAAGACTTAACAACTTATAATATCTTAAAACAGCTTATAAAATATAAAAACTTATAAGTTCAATAAGATTAGTCAAACCCAATTAAATAATTAATCTATACTTAATAGTTTTAAATTAAAATAATTGATAGAAAGTTGAAAAAGAAAAAGTGTTAGAATTAAATTTATTGTGGAGATGCTAAGGAAAAACCAGTAGATGTTGGATTAAGTACAAAACCAGTAGAACCAGTATATGTTGGATTAGTACAAAACCAGTAGAACCAGTAGATGTTGTAAACCAGAAGTACTTGTATCGCGCTAAAACCTGCTTAAATAATTTCTTAGCTAAAACCAGAACTAGAAGGATACAAAATTCGAAATATACACTAACAGAATCTTGCGTATCTCAAAGTTTCTAAATATTACCGTTGATCTATTAACGTGATACCAGCATTTATTGCTTCATTAAATGCCATTAAATGCTATACAAGAACATTTATGACGGTATACCATTTTTGGTATGAACTGCGACTGATTACTTTTGATGTATTCTGCAGGGTCCATTTTAAGCAATAAAGCTGAACCACCAAAAAGAAAAGAACCGTTCAGTTTTTGAACGTTGAATAGAGCCTATATATGGAGATGAAGGATTTCGTGAAGAAATATGTAGCATTGAACAAAAATCTGAATTGAAAAACATCATTCGAGCATTGTTAGAACTTTCAGTTATCTAAAGAGCTCAAACACTGAAAAAGCAGCACATGCTTCATTGCATACTCTTGATCATTGAGATCATATTGTGCTAGCTATTTTCGTTATATCTTCTCAAGCTATTCACTTCATTATTTCATTGATAGAAGAATTTGTAACTCGAAAAGAGTTTTTTCCAGAATTTAAGATCATTCAAGAAGTTGAGTTGTAAAGCTAAGAGTTTCAATAGGCGAAGGGTAAGTCCTGTTGAAGTGGGTGTGTACAATTGTTGTGTTGTATTCACCAAAGTCTTTTAGTGATACCTTCTGGAAACAGAAGAAAGGGAGACGTAAAAGATTCATCTTCGAACTTCCAGAAACAAACCTTGTGCTATCTACTGCTTTTCGGCTTTATCATTTTTAACCCACTAACCAACAGATCGTTTTCCGCACATTATCTTGTGATCTGCTGGTCTTTATACTTGAACAAGAATCGTTAAAATCTCTAACAGGATTTTAGCACATCATTCGAAAGAATTTATTAAGTTGGCCATTGAGTTTATTCAAACCCCCCTTCTAAACTCAACCCGATCCCCAACAAGTGGTATCAGAGCAGAGTTATTCTTGTTCTGAAAAATATTTAATAGACATGTCTTATTTCAGCAAAGTTCCAATGTTCTCAAAAGAAGATTTCGATGATTGGAAAATCAGAATGCACGCTCATCTTGCGGCTCAAGATGATGACATGTGGTATGTCATCACTGATGGTCCATTAAAGATCTTAAAGCCAAATCCAGCTATTGCTATCACCGAAGGTGCACCTCAGATGCTTGAAAAACCAAGATATGAATGGACAAGTGAGGACAAGGAGAAAGCCAATCTTGACAACGTTGCGAAGGACATTTTATACAAGACACTCGACAAAAATACCTTCAGCAAAATCAAGACGTGCCATAGTGCCAAGGAAATTTGGGAAAAATTAATTCAGATCTGTGAAGGAAACGAAGAAACAAAAGAAAACAAACTGTCTGTAGCCATGCAGAAGTTTGAGAATATGAAGATGAGGGCTGGAGAAACTATGAATGAATTTGATGAACGATTCAGCAGCCTCGTCAATGAACTCTCAGCTCTTGGGAAAGACTTTGGCAATAGAGAAATTGCATTAAAGATAATGAGAGGCCTACCCAGAGAATGGGACGTCAAAACAATGGCAATGAGAGCTTCCAAGGATCTCAACAAGTTAGAACTACACGACTTGTTCTCGGATTTAAAGGCATATGAGTTTGAACTTGAAGTTCGAAGTGAGAAGAGCCCTTAGCAAATCCACCAACCAAAGCTCTCGCAGCTACTGTTAACTCTACTACTACAGTTGCTCCAAGCTCATCTTCTGCTACTGCTTTAGAGAATACTTCTGAGAGAAGTGCTGAACAGATAAGCAATGACGCAATGTCATTTTTGTTAAGAAGTTTTCAAGATTAATGAGAAAGAATCATAGAACATTTCAAAGTCCCAACCGCAATTTCAAAAAGGAATCATCACCTAGTGATATGGCATGATTTAACTGTGGAAAAGTTGGACACTTCATTGCTGATTGTCCAAAACCAAAGAAGGATGACCAGAGGAAGAAGGGTGTCAAACGCAATGATAAAAGACCAGAAGAGACATGAAGGCAATGATTGCAGAAGAAAGTAAGTCCAAATGGGCAGACTCAAGTTCTGAATCTTCTGGTTCTGAAAGCCATTCGAGTGAAAGTGATGAAGATGAGATCAAATGTCTGATGGCAAATACTGATTCAACCTCGACATATGGAGAGGTATTTGACTTTGATTATGATGAATTTACACGCACTGAGTTAGTCAAAGCATTACACGACATGGTAGAAGAGTATTCTAGACTTTCTCAATCATTCGAGGAAGTTAAGATCGAAAATCAGGACTTAAAAGATCAGAACAGTAAGTTAACTTGCTTGCAAGTAGACAGCTCTAATGATTTACAAGTTGAGATGAGTAAATTAAAAACGGAGAATGAAAGAGCAAAAGCAGAATACCAGAAGATGCTTTCTGAAAACCAGAAGTTATCACTACTGGTAAATGTTTGGAACAAGTCCTCTATTTCACTGGAAAAAATGCAAGAATTACAAAAACAATCTGGAGATAGGAGTGGTCTCGGATTTTGTAATAATGAAGGCACTTCTGAAACGAATACTAAGCCAAAACTGGATTTGTGCAAAGGGAAGTATATTCACTTTGTGAAATCCAGTGTGGTACAGAAACCAGAAGTACCTACTGTTTCAGTAGAAAGGAATGTAAATCAGATGAACAAAAGGATGCATTATGGTCTGGGTTATGTTGAACCTGAGGAAAAAGTTGACAAGAGTTCTAGAATCAGAAGAGGATTCAACTCAGGAAGACAACCTCCTATGAAGGTTAAAAACTACCAGTACTACAATTCTAGACCTGTTCAGAAGAGATACAGGCTAGACAACAGAAATAGAAAGGAAGAACAACATACTAAGATGCACAACGTTAGAAACAACATACCCTCTGTTGCACACACCTCCATGGATAACCGACGTATAAAAATTGTACAAATGTGGGTTCCAAAGGGACTAATAAGGCTTGGACCCAAATAGATTGGGTACGAGATACTAAAATTTGTGCTTGCAGAAACAGGTGAAGAAAACCAAGATCAGTAGCTCAACATGGTATTTGGACAGTGGATGTTCAAGACATATGACTGGACAGAAAAGTCTACTATCAGAAGTAGTAAGTTGTGCTGGACCAGAGATAACCTTTGGGGATAACTCAAAAGGTAAAACCGTGGGTAAGGGTAAGATTATCCATGGTAACATCACTATTAAGGATGTGCTCTTAGTTGAAAATCTTTGTTATAACTTGATCAGTATTAGTCAATTATGTGATAATGGATTTTCAGTAGCATTCCAGAAGCACACTTGCACAGTTAAAAATGCTGATGATTCTACTGTTATAACCGGAGTAAGAAAAGGCAACACCTATAAAATCTCATGGAACATAGATCATATCATTGCTCCTACATGTTTAGTTGCATCTCTAAGTAATAAACACTGGTTGTGGCACAAAAGATTGAATCATCTAAATTTTAAATCTATCAACAATCTCAAAAAGCAGAACTTAGTCGATGGATTGCCAGACATAAAATTTATTAAGAATCATGTATGTTCTGCATGTCAACTTGGTAAGCAAGTAAGATCTAGCTTCAAAAATAAAGGCAGCAAATAATCCTCAAGATGTTTAGAATTATTACACATGGACTTATTTGGTCCAATCCCTATCATAAGCTTAGGAGGAATGAGATACACCCTTGTTGTTGTTGATGATTTCTCTAAATTTACTTAGGTAATTTTTCTTGCTGGAAAAGATCAAACCAGTAACCTCCTGATCAAACTTCTGAAAAAGATTCAAAATGAAAAATCAGTTTCTGTCATTAGAATCAGAAGTGATCGAGGTACTGAATTTACTAACAAGATTCTTGAGATATATCTAGATGAACAGGGCATTCATCATGAATATTCAGCTGCCAGGATGCCTCAACAAAATGGAGTAGCTGAGAGGAGAAATAGAACACTTAAAGAAGCTGCTAGAACAATGCTAGCAGATGCAGACATCTCTCAGCGCTTCTGGGCAGAAGCTATTAATACAGCTTGCTACACACAAAACAAAACGATGATCAACAAGAGAAACAATCAGACTCCGTATGAAATATGGAAAGGAAGTAAACCGAACGTATCTTACTTTCATGTTTTCGGTTGTAGATGCTTTGTGCACAATAATGGCAAAAATCATTTAGCTGCTTTTGATTCAAAATCTGACACTGGTTTATTTCTTGGATATTCAGCAGTTAGTAAGGCTTTTAGAATTTTCAATAATAAAACTCTTAATGTTGAAGAATCTATTCATGTTGTCTTTGATGAAGACAACAGTGTTCCCGAGATTACTAACATATCTAATTTAAGTAAAAGATTAGATAGCGTTTATCTGGAATTAGACAGTGAAGATGATGCAGAAGCAAGTGTCAAAGATATTCAAAATCCAGAACCAGACATTCACATTCCAGAACCAGCAGCTGATACTCCAGAACCAGCAGCTGATACTCCAGAACCAGCAGCTGACATTCCAGAACTAGCAGTCGATACTCCAAAACAATCTACTGCTTTATATGAAGACAATCTAAATCCTTTTATTTGGAGAAAATCTCATCCTCCATCTTTGGTAATTTGAAATCCAGCAGCTCCACTAATGACTAGAAGACAGATGATAAATGAATACATGCATGCTGCTTTTATTTCTCAAGATAAATCAAAGAAGATTGAAGAAGCTCTTCTGGATCCCAGTTGGATAGAAGCTATGAAAGAAGAGCTGAATCAATTTGAGATGAATAAAGTTTGGTTTCTAGTACCTAGACCTTCTCCCCAAGCTGTCATTGGAACTCGGTGGGTATTCAGAAACAAACTAAATGAGGAAGGAACAGTTGTAAGAAACAAAGCAAGACTGGTTGCACAAGGATTCAGACAAGAAGAAGGAATAGACTATGATGAAACCTTTGCACCAGTAGCTAGGCTCGAAGCTATCAGAATATTCTCAGCCTTTGCTGCTTTCAAAAACTTCAAAGTATATCAAATGGATGTAAAGAGTGCGTTTCTTAATGGTCTACTACAAGAGGAAGTCTATGTTGAACAGCCTCCAGGTTTTTCTAATCATTTGTTACCAAATCATGTTTTTAAATTATATAAAGCATTGTATGGTCTGAAACAAGCACCTAGGGCTTGGTACGACACACTTTCACAATTTCTCATTAATCATGGTTTCACCGTTGGTACTGTAGATAAGACTTTGTTTACCTTAGCCAAAAACAAACACATATTGTTAGTTCAAATTTATGTTAATGATATCATATTTGGGTCAATTAACCCCAAATTATGTGCAAATTTTGCTAAGTTAATGCAGGACCAGTTCGAGATGAGCATGATGGGAGAATTAACATTTTTCTTAGGACTTCAAATCAAGCAACTTGATACTGGAATCTTCATAAACCAAACTAAGTATACAAAGGAACTACTGAAAAAGTTTGGGATGGAAGCATGTGCTGCTGCTTCCACTCC
The DNA here is from genome assembly GCF_025594145.1 of Primulina tabacum. Taxonomy (NCBI): domain Eukaryota; kingdom Viridiplantae; phylum Streptophyta; class Magnoliopsida; order Lamiales; family Gesneriaceae; genus Primulina; species Primulina tabacum. The sequence continues at coordinate 40,992,777 of NC_134552.1, forward strand.
TATGAGTTCATCTACTAAACTTGATAAAGATGAAGGGGAAATTTCAATAAAGGTAACTCAGTATCGTGGTTTGATTGGTTCATTGTTATACCTTACTGCCAGTAGACAAGATGTAATGTTTGCTGTTTGCATTTGTGCTAGATTTCAATCAAACCCTAAACAATCACATTACATTGCTGGTAAAAGAATTTTAAAATATCTTAAGGGTACTCAAAATGTAGGCCTCTGGTATCCCAAGGACTCGTCGTTTAATCTTATTGGATACTCAGATGCTGATTATGCAGGATGTAAACTGGATAGAAAAAGCACAAGTGGTTTTTGTCAATTTCTTGGTGATAGGTTGATCTCCTAGTTTAGCAAAAAGCAGACTTCCATAGCCACGTCTACTGCAGAAGCTGAATATCTGGCTGCTGGAAGCTGTTGTTCTCAAATACTTTGGATACAGCAACAACTCAAAGACTATGGAGTTCAAGCCTCTAAATCACAAATATTTTGTGACAATACCAGTGCAATTGCTATATCACATAATCCAGTACTCCATTCCAGAACTAAGCACATTGATATCAGACATCATTTTATCAGAGATCATGTGCAAAAGAAGAACATTCGTCTAGAATACATTCCTACTGATCAGCAAGCAGCAGACATTTTTACAAAACCTCTGCCTGAGAATAAATTTTCTTACTTTCGAAATACACTTGGATTAATAGATTTAACTTGATTATTTATCATCATCTGATATTATGGCTTAACTTTTCCTCTGTGATTATTCATTTTTTAATGTTGCAGAAGGAAAAAGCTGAACGATAGAGATAATCAGTAGACATAAAATTTCATTAAAAATAATAGAAGCGGGGGCGTACATTTCTCACTTATGTTTTAACGTAAACTCTCCAGAATGCCAACCAATTGGTCAGCTCTCCAGTAGAGGTACATAGAAACTCCTCTGAAAAAGCAATCTTTTTCAGAGTCTTTTGTTCCTTTAAGAGCATGAGAAGGTAGACGCCATCATCAGAGACGACGTCTGCACTATCAGCACTATGGAGACGTCGAAAATATTTCTTCATCATTAACAACTCCTTGGTGGAAGATGCTCGCCCACTCTCGAAAGAGGACTTAAGCTCCTGGATTTTAGTCCAGGTAGCAAGTGTCTTCTTTAGCACTTTGTCTTCTATTGCTTTCTTTCTTGCAGCGGTCACCTCCCTCATGAACTCATCAGCCAAATCAGGACTATTATCTCTTGCCATTTTTCTTAAAGAATGATTATCTGGTTTACCCCATGTTCATATTTATAGATGAAAATCAGGCACCAAAGCTCGAGAAAGTCTTGACTACAGTAGATATATATATGAAACATCCCATATCAAGCTATCATCGGTTCAGTTACCAAGTATTTTCATTTAATAATTGCACTAATTTAGGTAGAAATTTATTCTGATCTTCTGTGATTTTGTGTCAGATGCAGAAGGTATTTTGTCTCATTAACAAAACAAGGCTTTCTTCAGTTTCCAGTAGAAGCTATCATAAGACGACTTACTTCCTTCTGAACTTAATCATTTATTCATTTTATTCTTCTAACATTGAGTTGTTTGCAGAAAGGAATAAAGGAACATCAAGTACTTCAACTGAAATTTTATTAGAAATTTTCCAGTACATTAAACAAAGCAAAAGTTACAGAAATCTCAAGACAATCGAAACGTCTTCTAAAATTCTAGATTAATCAAGCTTATGTTTTCAGTAATATCAGCAGCTTGTAGTATTTTTTTGCAAAGTACTTCAGCAGAAGAAGGAGAGTCTTTTTCGAAAAGAATCCAGCAAGCTTAGGTCTTGCAAAGAATCTAGCAAGCTTGGGTCTTGTCAGCACTAATGTATAATCGGATACTTTACAGGGCATTATAGATGATATGAGCATTATCGATCCACCAGCACTCTCTTATTGCATTAGCATGCTTCTGGACGGGATCGATGCTACATATCAATCTCAATGAAAGCAAACAATCTTTTTGATTGTTAATATTACAACTCCAGGAGTATGATCCAAGGATCATTATGTGCAGAACAACTTTTTCCAACATCTTCTTAGAAATCGCAGCAAGCTGTCTTCTGAACATTCTTGCTTCTGCTTCCGCTTCCGGATCAGTTGTTACCTCTTCTTTCATTTGATTTTTATGTTTACTTAACCTTGTTTAACCCTTACAGGTATTTATAGTGATATTCAAAGGAGATAAGGATCCTTGCGACTGTTCAAATTCAACGGTTTAAATTGAAAGATTGCCAAGAGTCGTTTAGTATTTAATATCCATTACTACTGCATTAATTGAGGGGGAACATCTTTATGGCATTTATATTAGAAACTGAATTGTCCTTTCGATAAAACAGTATACCTACCAGAAGTTGTTGAAGTGCTGGATTTGTTTCAGCATCTTATCCACTTCCAGTAGATATTATCATAAAATGACAAATCAGCTTCTGTTTATTTAGCAACCGCCTTGGACAGCCCGCCAATTTTTAAAATATTTTAAAATGAGTAGAGTAACTGACACTGTTGCCTCTCTCTCTTCTAACATATCGACACGTGTCCCTATGTTCACTGATGGCTGTATATTTTGCTTTAACTGTTCATTTTTTTACTACGCTTTACGAACTCGGATTATTTCCTTCTCTCTACTGCTTTTTCGCATCTACTGCTAACATACTTCTATTCTCTTTCAAATTTAGAAATGGCCGCAGCATATACGTTGAATGCTTATCAGGTGAATTTTGCTTCTGTTCTCACTATTAAGGATGAGAATCTTGTCAAGATGTTTAAATCATTGGAAAAGTCTGGGCTTCGAATATTCTTGGAATCGCCTGCTGTTATCTACAAGTCTGTTCTTCTGGATTTCTATGCCAAAGCAGAAGTTGTGGAAGGCAAGATTACCTATGCACAGGGAGATGCAATTACCTATGCACAGGGAGATGCATCGATCTCTATTGATGCCGCACTTCTGGGTTCCACTTTCTTCCTACCGATTTCTGGCCTTTCCGAGCTCTTGGACATTTCAAAGGAAGACATGTCCATCGCCTTGACAAATTTTTCAGCCACTGGAGAAGAACTTTCACCCTCCTGCTTCAAGAAACTACTGAAAATTGAGTACCAGGTACTCGCTGATATCGTGGCAAAAGCCTTGTTGGTTAAGGCTGGAACATTCGACAAACTGACCAAAGAAAAGGTTCAAGTGATGGTGGCCATCACTTCAGAAAAGAAAGTGGATTGGAGTCGTTTTCTGTTTCGCATTATGAAGGATATGATTCTCAGGAAAAGTACTGGATTTGCTGTACAAATCAGTAAAATGTTGAAAGATGCTGGTTTTCCTGAAACAGCAGAAGAGGATGGCTCTTCGGTAACAATGACTGATGCTGATAGCGTGCTTGCTTTAAGGCCAAAGCTAACCGTCGGTGAGTTTGTGGCCATTAAGAAGGAGATTGGAGAATCTCAAATTGAGGGGCAGAAGAAAATTAAACGAAAAAGAGTTGTGGTCTTGTCTGATTCTGACAAAACAGAATCTGGAGAATCAGCAGCACCCACTCAGCAAGCTTCACTGCCTTCCACCCCAGCTAAGAAGAAGCCTCGCACAACAATCCGCATCAAGAAAACAGCGGTTCTGTCTGAACTGGAGAATGTTCCTCTCCGCCAAGTTTTTCCATCTGTTGTTTCATCCACCAAAGCCAAACCTATTGAATCAGGGCCCTCACCGCTCAAAGCTTCCGACCAACTTCTGGTGTGGTCATTAGAGAATCTGCTACTGGTTCTTCTGCTTTTAAACCAGTAGTCCCTGCTACTTCTGAAAAAGGGAAAGAAAAGATTACTGAGTTGTCTCAGTCACCGGTGGCAATATCAACAATTCAAACAGCAATAAATCTACATCTGGAAGAAGTTGAGATCTCAACCAGAGAAGATATGAAATTTTTTGACGATTGACTTAAGGTACGAGTCTACCACCCAATCACATTTTTGAAAACTACTGGTGTTTATGCTCAAACAGTAGAAAATGAGAAAAAGGTTTTTGATGCTGCCGGGACACGAAATGTGATAGAAGCTATGAATCGTCGCAATTACATTCTGGAAAAATTCAAAATGCAGAAGATGGACACTGTTCTGAAAACCTTAAAGTCAAATTTTGACTTTGCAAGTCCTACTGCTTTTCATGACCAGAATTTCATTCAAATTTTGTCGGAGCAGCTGACAATTCTTTCTGAACAAATTGCTGATAAGGAAAAGGTCTTTTCTCGGCCTCCAAAGTTCAGTCTCACTTCTGTCTCCGCAATTTTGAAGAATCAGACAGTTGAGGAACCGACCAAAGCTTCTCCTGAAGTCAAGGTTTCTAGTACTCCTGTACCAGTAGAAGTTCCTACTTAATCTTCATCTCTGATCTCTGTACATGATCTGGCCTCTGTTGATGAGGTAATCGAATCGATTATGCCGACCCAAACAGCACAAGATGAATTGCTTCAAGCTATTCCTACTACTACTGATCCTTCTCCAGAATCTGCTACTGCTACTGCAACTGCTGCTGCCAGTGCTACTGTTATGACTACTGCTTCATCGTCTCTTCTAGCACTTGAGCATTTTTCAGAAGCTCACCAAGCTGATATGGCAATTTTGTTGAATACTTCACCCTCTTTGTTGAGCCACAAGCTGTATCTGTACCTGCTGCTGTTTTGCAGCAACCAGACGAAGGGCCAACAGAACATTCTACTGCTTCAGAAGGACCTTCTGCTGAACCAGAACCAGCTGTTACGACTCAAGCAGAAGCTGCACCATTCTCTATTCCTTCTTTGCAGTCTACTGAGCGCATTGCACGAATGGAGGAAATTAGACAAAGATTGCAAGCAAGGACTCCTTCCCCAGCTATGGAACCATTTGATCTAGAATTCCAAATTGATGCTCTCCAAAGGGATCTTGTAAATCTTTCAGACTTTGTCAAGCGGATATCTTATGAAAATGCCGCCGAATTTCATGATGCTCAATTCTTCCCAGAACGCATGTCTAAGGAAATACAGAACACTGCGGAATCTCTGAGTAAAATGCATGCTGAGACCATCGTCTTTCGACAGGCCATATCCAAAAGTTTCAGTCAGATCGCGCTTGCTCAATCTCATATATTTACCAGGATCACCGAGCATGATGAAATGTTTCGATCAATCTCCACCACCATGGACCTGATGGATGCCAAGATTGATTCTCAATCTCAAACGCTCACTGCTATTAATGATCGAGTTTCTAATCAGACTCCTTATCTGGAGATGCTGACAAATGGCATTCACAACTTATCTGGGAGAATGGATGAATTACTTGCTAGGGTCCTTCTTGATGATGCCAAAAAGGGGGAAGACGATAGAATTGGAGCAAGTAGCAGCAGACCAACTGGAAGAAATCCAAATCCAGATTAAGCCATCTTCAGGGATATTGGAACAAACTAATTTTTCTTTGTTTTCTTTGTGTCTCTTTTATATTTATGCTTTATGTGATTTTCTCTGGATATAAATTGTTTTGATTATCTAATCCGTTCTTATCTCTATTTTACTAACACAGAACATCTAGGTTTTGGCATCACCACAAAGGGGGAAATTGTTAGAATTAAATTTATTGTGGAGATGCTAAGGAAAAACCAGTAGATGTTGGATTAAGTACAAAACCAGTAGAACCAGTAGATGTTGGATTAGTACAAAACCAGTAGAACCAGTAGATGTTGTAAACCAGAAGTACTTGTATCACGCTAAAACCTGCTTAAATAATTTCTTAGCTAAAACCAGAACTAGAAGGATATAAAATTCGAAATATACACTAACAGAATCTTGCGTATCTCAAAGTCTCTAAATATTACCGTTGATCTATTAACGTGATACCAGCATTTATTGCTTCATTAAATGCCATTAAATGCTATACAAGAACATTTAAGACGGTATACCATTTTTGGTATGAACTTCGACTGATTACTTTTGATGTATTCTGCAGGGTCCATTTTAAGCAATAAAGCTGAACCACCAAAAAGAAAAGAACCGTTCAGTTTTTGAACGTTGAATAGAGCCTATATATGGAGATGAAGGATTTCGTGAAGAAATATGTAGCATTGAACAAAAATCTGAATTGAAAAACATCATTCGAGCATTGTTAGAACTTTCAGTTATCTAAAGAGCTCAAACACTGAAAAAGCAGCACATGCTTCATTGCATACTCTTGATCATTGAGATCATATTGTGCTAGCTATTTTCGTTATATCTTCTCAAGCTATTCACTTCATTATTTCATTGATAGAAGAATTTGTAACTGCAAAAGAGTCTTTTCCAGAATTTAAGATCATTCAAGAAATTGAGTTGTAAAGCTAAGAGTTTCAATAGGCAAAGGGTAAGTCCTGTTGAAGTGGGTGTGTACAATTGTTGTGCTGTATTCACCAAAGTCTTTTAGTGATACCTTCTGGAAACAGAAGAAGGGGAGACGTAGAAGATTCATCTTCGAACTTCCTGAAACAAACCTTGTGCTATCTACTGCTTTTCGGCTTTATCATTTTTCACCCACTAACCAACAGATCGTTTTTCGCACATTATCTTGTGATCTGCTGGTCTTTATACTTGAACAAGAATCGTTAAAATCTCTAACAGGATTTTAGCACATCATTCGAAAGAATTTATTAAGTTGGCCATTGAGTTTATTCAACTCCCCTTCTAAACTCAACCCGATCCTCAACAAAAAGAGGCCTCTGGAGTAGGCATGCTTATTAGGTCGGTTCGACCCAGAATCGACTTGGAACCGATTCGAAAAAACCGGAACCGGATCCGGTTTGTTCGAACCGGTTCTAGAACCGATCCAAAACCGCATATAAATGTAGTGAACCGGTTCAATTAAAAACACCGACCAAATTAGGTTCGGAAACGGATCCGAAAATCTAAACCAGAACCGGATCCGATCCGGTTTTGGTTCGAATTTTTTTAAAAAATAAAAAAATGAAATAAATGATAAATGTTATATCTGTTGGCTAAAAAAATAATAAAAATAAAAAATAATTGCAATTTGGCCCCTAATTTAATGGGCCAAATAGCAATTAATTTTGGGGTAAAATTGTAATTTTTTCCATCATTATAAATATGTGTTTGTTTTCAATCCCTAATTCACTCAAAAATCAGATCCTATTTCTTTGCACTCAATATCAAATTATTAATATTTTCTACACAATTGTTATTTGATATTATTCATTATATATATTTACAAAATATATTTTCAATGGCGTCGTCTTCAAACTGCAATTTAGATTCTGGTGAAGATTTTGCCTACATTTCTGATTTTGAAGACTTTGAACTCAGTCACGAAGAACATGTTGCGGAACTTCCCAACGAAGGTGGTGGGAATTTTCGATCATCATTGTCCGCCGGAGGAAGAAACATTCTGACGAGCACGACGACGGGTTGAGCAAAGTGAAGCAAAGTTTGGGATTACTTCGACATTGAAAAAAAATCTGGTACAAACGACTATTTTTTTGTGTGTAGAATTTGCAAAAATAGATATACTTATAAAACAGGTGGTGGTTTCGATGGTACCGGTACTTTGAAAAAACATTTAGTCAAGGTACATAAGCTTGACCATGATACTCTATAACCATTTGGTAGAGAAACAACTCAACAAAAAAATTAATCTTTCATCTGGAAAAGCTTCCACGATTACAAAAGAAATATTTCGAAAAATTATCGTTAAATTTGTTACAAAATGTTGTCAACTTTTTATAATAGCTGAACAAGAAGGTTTTGTTGAATTTACTAGTCCTATTCAACCTTATTTTCATAATATTTCTAGACACACACTTAAGAAATATTGTTTTGATATGTATAAGGAATATAAAGAGATACTAATATCATATTTTTCAAATATTTTCTTGTAGAGTAACAACTGATATTTGGACTAATTTGAAATATGAATCTTATCTTGTTGTTACATGTTATTGGATAGATGAAACTTGGACTATGCGAAAAAAATTTTTAGCTTTAGATCATTTATAATCAACACACAAAGCATATACTATAGCTAGATATGTGTTAAATGTTGTTAAGATTTATAGGATACAAAATAAAATAATGTCGACCACATTAGATAATGCTAGCGCCAATACTCTTGCGATTAAATATCTTAAAGATTCATTAAAACAAATTTTAGATGGTAATTTGCTTAATGTTAGATGCGTATGTCATATTATTAACTTATGTGTAAAATGTGCATGCGATGAACAAATGGCTAATGTAATAGAAAAATTCAAAGTATGCGGAAAATTATTACGTGAAAGAAAACATGGACGTGATTGAAAAACACTAGTGGAAACAAACGAGATTAAATTTAAAAAATTTCCTCTTCCTGTTGAAAGTAGATGAAATTCTTTATATTATTTGCTTCACACTTTGTTAAGTTTTAAAGATTTAGTTACTCCATATTACAATAATATTCTGATAGAGTCTTTAATGTTAACCGATGATGATTGGAATATTTTGAGTAAATGTGTTTCATTGTTAGAAATTATTATATAAGCAACCGAAAAATTTTCTGGTACTAACTATCCTACTTCAACCATGTTTCTACCTTTAATTTTCAATATGCTTTATAGATTTATTGAATTTCGTGGTGATGTTATGCATGACTTTGTTTCAAATATAGAAAACACATTTTTAAAATATTGGGACAAAATTCCAATTGTGCATGGTATAGAAACATTACTTGATCCTAATCAAAGTCAAGGTGGGCTAGACATGTTTTTTGAATATCACTCTAAATTTTTGGAGAAGAATGTTGACGATCAAAAGAAGTCAATAATGTGTTCTGTTCAAAAATTGTTTGACTTGTATGCTACTGAACAGTGTGAACCAAGTCGACAGGCGGAGGAGACACCTACAGAGAAAGGCAAAAATGGAGCATTAAATTTTTTTCAAAGTTTAAAACAACTAAAGTTTAAAGAAAAATCAGTGAAAACGAAAAATTACAATGATATCCAAATTTTCTTAAGCCAATATATTGAGACTACAGATAATTTTGATGTTTTAGATTGGTGGAAAGTAAATTCTCAACTGTATCCAGTGTTAGCGACAATTGCAAGAGATATCCTAGCCGTTCAAAGTTCAAGTGTTGCTTCTGAATCAGCATTTTCAGTATGTGGAGGAATTATCGGTGAACAAAGAACTACATTAAACCAGAAACACTTAGCATGCTAACATTCCTACAAGATTGGTTCGCAATAGAAAAAAAGAATAGGACCGCTGGGACGATCAACGAATTTCAAAGCTCAAGCTCCGACGAATATCCAGAGTATTCAAAATATATTTTAATAAATCATGATGAATTTTAGATGTTCAATTGTAAAAAAAATGTTTAAGTTATTTTGTTATAGTTTTTTTATGTAATCACAATTATTTGCAATTAAAATACTAAATAAAAAATTTTCCATTAATATTATTAATTTTAATTATATATTAAAATATAACAAATTAGAGTTCGGAACCGGTTCGACCCGAACCGGAACCGGTTTATTAATAGTCGAACCAGTCTTGTGTTTGGATTTGCTCTAAGTATTTTAACTTTGAACCGGAACCGGTTCGCGATCGCTGATGTCGAGGGCGAGTAGAATCAAGACGAAGCTTGAAACGGTGCTCCAGGCTGCCGCTCTCGAGGTGGTGGATGTTTCCTACCGGCACGCCGATCACTCCGCCGTTAAATAAATGGCCGGCAGAGCTAATGGGAGTCATTTCAACGTCAAAATTGTGTTGACCGATTCAGAAGGGAAAAGTGTCATCAAACGACACCTTATGATGTATGACCTCCTCTCCGATGAGATGAACTCCGGCTTGCATGCTCTCTCCATCACCGCCAAGGCACCAAAAGAAGCCGATATCAATATTACAGGTGAATAATCACATTTTTGTGATTTTGTAATGATTTATTGTTTTATTACTACAATTGCGAGCAAAAATATTGAATTGAATTGAGAAATCCGAAAAAGTATACTGAATCTTTGTTTCGCGTGTAATTATATTAGTTGTTTGTTGAATGAAACGACGATAATTGTGGATGAAGTTTTCCGAGTATAATAGTTGTTTGTTGAAAAGTCTGTCTACAATGAATTTGAAATTAGCCGTGCATATCGACTATTTTAAAACTAGCTCATGCAGCTCATACCGATTTATCCGATAAACTGTTAGTAAGTTATATCCAAAGATTGATGATTATACATAACATAGACACCGCTTGATATGTAGAATGAGATTAATAATTGAAAGATAATATAAGGGATAAGAAAGTTTAGTACATGGACATTTAGTACTAGTCATTAAACTTCATTTATGTTTGGTTCTATTTATTTTTTCCGGGTAAATACTACTACAATATTTATTTTCCAAATTCACCCCTGCCACTATACATATCAGGCTACCTATTTTTGACTCAAAGTACAGATCTACCCAACTACTCTGTCACTTGACGTTGCTTCTTGCCATTTGTTAGATCTCATGACATCTGAGGCAGAACAGATGTAGATCTGTTAAAGGCGATTAAGGTGATGGGTTACAAATAAATCTTACACGATTTTTTTTAAAAGTTTCCGATTTGTTCTACATGTGCAGAAGAACAAACATGTTTAATTATTCATTTTCTGTTCATCCATTTCCACGCCTTTGTGTTTTTGAAATAAAAAATTTTCAGGTTTGTGGACCGTTGATTTTTCGCTCTACACCATACAAGGTTTTTTTCAAGCAGAAATCTAAGACATCAACGATGCACTCGATGTCAAAGTATATCCGATGGTGATTTTTGGTTGTCCTTGAATACTTTGTTTCTGCTTGCGCTTTAATAATCTGAATAAAGTATTTATTGTTCAAATGTGATACCTGTTAACTTATTTTACTTTATCCACTTTATTATTTGTCATCACCATTTCTAAATCTTCAGTTGTCCGTATATACATGAGATTCAATACAAAAACCTATATCTTCTCGCAAATGAAATACCGAAAATACGACATGTTTGCCTTGTTCATTTTGTACAGAGACCATTGTATATGATGTTGCACACATATACTTGTTTTCCTATGTCAAAATATATACATATATTATAGGTTAAAAGTAGTACATGAACGTAACACTATTTAATTTACTATTTTTTGCGTATAAAATTTTGTCAATGCTAATGTTTGCAGTTTAATTTATTCCTTGTTTTATTCAATGGACTTTACATAATACATTTTGTACATACATATTGTTAGAGTAGATGCCCTGCAAGCCAACTGTTGGCTAGAGAATTTATTGACTCAGTTGTAATAAACAAGCTTTATTTTAATATAATTCATTATTTCATAGTTTGTTACTTTTTTATCTGTATACCCATGTGAACAACATATATAATAACCTTGATTATACTTTAATATAAATGAATCGTAATTCGATGTTGAAACTCATTTGTAAACACTGTATGATCTAAATTCGTTCCTAGCCGATTCAGCTGCCTAAAACGTGGATAAATGTCGCTTGAACTCGAGACTATCATCTGTTATGTTGTGTACCGCGTTTCTGGGTAAGGGCATAGAGATGTCCAAACATGCAGATGAGTAGTCATATGATGATTATACCGAACTACCCTCCCTCAGACTTTTCATGTGGTTATCATTCATCGAGAGGATAAGTTCGTGGTATGATTTTACACCATTAGTCCTTACGACTCGGGACAACACCGAGTCTCTATATGCTAGGGATGTGCTTCGACTCGTTTACCGACTCCTGAAGGGTCATCAGGTGGCGAGATTGGGTACAATTGCGACACATGTAGGAGCCAGTGCATTGTAATCGGGAATTCACCGCTCACCTACTGGTGTAAATATCCCATGTGATCTGATGAAATAATAGTGCATGGAATATCTGGCTAGAGTATGAGATATACGTTAGAGAAGGAGTTCTCCAATTGTACATGAGATGCCACTATTTATTCTCAAATATGTGTCACATATTTATGGAATTATTATGCAACCCTCGATGAACCAATGGTTGCAGATTCGATCGGGATATATGAGATGAAGGGACCGTACTGTACGTTAATCATAATCGACTGGTTCTTGCAGACTCTATCAGTTATACCTAGAGAATCATGGGACAACGCTACTAGACGATCTTACCGTGATTCGATGGGTTTAATCAGAAATATGATTTCTGACAATCTCATGATCAATTGTTGATACATAGAATGTGGCAAATTAGGGTAAGCTCGAATAAAAGATTATGTCCTGAATCACAAATAGTTGTGAACCAACGGCTAGCTATATCCCTGAATCATTGAGGGTCACACAAGCACTGGATCATTTGTTCCCGTGGAGAGAATAAATTCAAGAAGTAGAATTTATATTATGATATAGTAAATTCAATGTGTTGAATTTATGATAATTAAATTTTGAGAAAATAAATTCAAAAATTCAATGTGTTGAATTTATAATAATTAAATTTTGAGAAAATAAATTCAAGGAGTTGAATTTATGAGATAGTAAATTTAAGAAGTTGAATTTATGAAATTTGAAGATAATAAATTCAAGGAGTTGAATTTATAAAATTTGATGATTAAAATTTATTAAACTCAAAAGTTGAGTTTATTAAATATTAAATTAAATATGATGAAAAATATGTTTAATGGGCTTGTAGGAGTACAAGTCCAACATACTAAATAATTAAAGTTCTTAATGGACCTTGATTAATTGATTAAACTAGTTGGACTAGTCAAATTAATTAATCAAGCCAATTAATGTTAATTAAGGGGCCCAATGTTAATATTATGATAATTAAGTCATGAAGGCTTGGTTTAAATAGGTGACAAAAAACCTAGCCTCTATATGACACAAATTTTCGAAAAGCCTCCATCTCCTCTGAAACGTCCACTATTCGTTTTCTTAAAAAGTACTAGAAAATTTTTTTTCCTCCTTAATCTTGATAATTCGAAATATACATACATATATATATATATATATATATATATATATTAAAATACCTTGACACCATTTTTAAAATAAAACAACCAACTAACATTTAAAAATCCAAAGAAAAATAATTTAAATCATAAAATCATCAAACGTTTTACCAAACCTAAAAGTATTATTTGAAAAGTATAACCCATACTATAACATCTCAAAAACCACTCATAAATAAATCGTCGTAAAAATATCTTTAACATCACTTAAAACCATAAATCATAACTAGTGCGGAAAACTAGCATCGAATCTCGGGTTATGTGCACCTTCAGTTCAGTCAGGTCAACTATCAAGACATCCATTAACATAATTATCATAATCACCCGCATCAATCACACCCAGTGAGTCTAAAGACTCAACAAAACATATTCTTGATAACAAATACTACATATACATATCACATACAACAGTGAAAATACTTTTACTTAAAATATCCTTTTCATAAAGATGCATAAACTTTAAATATAAATATTTTCGTAAATATTTTCATGAAGATGCATAAACTTAAAACAAAAACATCCATATCAACGTATTCATATTCATATCCATATCAAGGTATTCATATTCATATTCGTATCCGTATCCATATTCGTATCAACATATTCATATTAATATTCGTATTCGTTTTCGTTGAATTCAGATAGTTAATTGTGACTTTTGTATTCGTATTCGAATTGGGCGATTGATCCATCAACATGTAACCACAGTACTAGGAGGCGGGGAAACCAGCGACACTCTCACCCATCAACTGGGCCTTGGCCTTAACATATTGACATATCATCGTATTCGTATTCGTATAAATGGAAATACAATCGTTGGGCTCCCACTGGGACCTTCTCCCTCACGATATCTCCAACATATCATCGTATTAGTCACAATTACTTCACTTCCTTCAACATTTCGTATTTTCTTCACTTCATAAAAATTAAACATGCATATAACATTTTTCTTTTAAACCAAGCATGCAACATGTTTTTTAACGTTTTCGTTTAATCATAAAACCCATAAACATTTAAAATAATAAATCATAACATATTAAATCATAAAATCCATAAATATTTAAAATGAACATTTTAACATATTAAATCATAACATTTAAAATAACATTTTGACATATTAAATCATAACAATTACATAAACATTTAAAATCAACATTTTAAAATATAAAAATCCATAAACATTTTAAAATAAAAATTTTGGCATATTAAATCATAAAAACGTCCATAAACATTTAAAATAATAATATTAGCATATAAAACAACATTCAGGACATTGCCATGACGTTTACTAATTTTTGGGTGTAAAATTACCGTTTTGCCCATAGACGTAAAATTTCACGTTTTTGACATTTTCTTAATTTTATTGACTGTAACGTGTTCCAAATAATTATTTAAGTTTATTTGAATTTTCTCATATTTTATTTAGTTTAATCGAGGACTTTTAAATTAATAATTAAATATAACGTATTAATGCGTTTTAATCCCGAATTAAACCAAACCTTAATATAAAATTTCCAAATTAAAAACTTAAACTTTTAATAATTATTTGAGCTTAAATATAATTTTTCATAATTTTATTAAGCTTAAATCTAGGAGTTTCAATTAATTCATTAATTAACGCTTCGTGAGGCGATTAAATTCCGAATAAATCCAAAACTCATTATTTTGATCCCATATTTTAAACATAACATTTTTTATTATTTATCCTACCATTGTGAGCCATGGCCCACACCAGTGGACCAATGGTTCTAATTTTAGTCTTTAAAATCTCGAAATTGACACATATTCGAACACCCCGAGCCATCTCCCAAAATACTCAAGCCAAGCCCAAGCCACCTCAAGCCAAACCCGAGCCAACCCATCTAGGCACCATCCTGACCAACCCTGCCCCATAGAACTTAGCCTTATCTCGCTCAAACCCTGCTGGAAACTGACCCAATTGCATGCATGTGTGCGTGTGAGGTTTTCTAGTTGCATTAGGACTCCTAGCTAGCCTAGGGCTCTTCCAGTCGGGCCACCACCGAACCACGATGACCCTAACCGACCCTGGACCACGCTCAGACCCTACCCAGACCAGCCCAAGCCCCTAGACGCGAGCAGAAAACTATCCGAACAAGACAGCAGCCTCGCGTCACATGAGCTCTCTCACTGTTCCATCTTTTTCCTCGAGCCAGCACCCACCCAAGTCGCACCAGCCCCTGCCCAGACCCTTGTGAACCCTCTTAGGACCCTAAGGACCTAGCCCAGCCCAGCCCAAAGCCCCCTGGCCGAGCAACTTCCTTCCCTGCGCGAGCTGCACCCTGCGCGATCCCCTTGAAGCTTCCCGGGTGGGAGTCCTAGCTTGCTAGGACTTCTCCCCAGCCCTGGTCTTGAGTCCTAGCATGTCTAGGACTCTTCTCTTGACTCATACATTACCCTAGCCCAGCCATGGTCCAGCCCCAGCCACGCCAAGCCACAAACCCCCATCAACCCGAGTCCTTCGAACACAAGCAATAGAAAGGTGGTATCGTCTTTTATTTTTCATGTTGTGCAGCATATTAGTTGTGTTCTTAGGACCCTAACTCGTGTAAAAACATGCTTGATCATATCCTAATTCATGGAATTCCCTTAACAAATTAAACATGATTTTTGCATCAAATTCAAGACTTAAAATTAACACATGACACAAAAACGAAATTGTTTCATGATGCACTTGTTTTTCATGCAAAAACTCAATAAAACAAAATAATATTGTGTGATGGATGTTTGAAGGAAAGAATATGGCGTGCCTTTGCGTATTTAACGCACGAATAAACGTCGACGAATCGAAGAACGATGGCACGAAGACGATGTCTTGAATTTCCTTGAAGAACCTTGATTCTTTTCTCTTGATAATTTGAAACTTTCCCTTGAGAAAATATGTGTGTGCCATGTGATTTTGTGTGAAGGGAAGAGTTTTGAGCTTGTAGGGGAGGTGGGCGTGTGGTTGTGTGAGAGTTATGGGTAATTTTGAGTTTAAATAATAATTACAACCTCTAAAAAAAGTTTAGGTCCATTAGGAAAGCTAATTAGGCCCAAAAAGCCCATTAGTATTTAATTAAATAATTTTTTTTAATAAAGTTTGTGAATTTATTAACCGAGTTGCCAATACGTTCGTATTTTTGTTGAAAAATCAACATCGATAAAAATTACGTCCCGGCGTATAAAGAATTTCTTCTTTTGATGATAAGTCAAATCTGGAGAGAGAGTACCACAAGACAAGAAGTTAGCTATATCAGCAAACGAAGGGGGTATAGAATTTACCTCAAACAGCTGTTCATCTGGAAATGCTTCTTTTATGGTTCCTTCATCTTTTTTATATTCAAGTTCGAGCCGTGACAAGTGGTCGGCCACTTATTTTCACACCCCTTCCTATCCTTTACTTCAAAATCAAACTCTTTGAGCAATAAAATCCACCTTATCAAGTGTGGTTTTGCATCCTTCTTGGCAAATAAGTATCAAATAGCTGCATGGTAAGTGAAAACAATTATCTTTGTGCCAACCAAGTAGGATTTAAACTTGTCAAATGCAAACACTACTGCTAGCATCTCCTTTTCAGTAGTTGTGTAATTTTGCTGTGTAGCATTCATGGTTCGACTTGCATAGTAGATTGATCTAAAAAATTTATCATGCCTTTGGCCCAACACCACGCCTACTGCATAATCACTAGCATCGCACATCAACTCGAAGGGTTCCTTTCAATCTAGTACTATCATGATTGGTGCTGTCACCAATGCCTTCTTGATCTTCTCAAATGCCTGCAG
Source organism: Primulina tabacum (assembly GCF_025594145.1). NCBI lineage: Eukaryota > Viridiplantae > Streptophyta > Magnoliopsida > Lamiales > Gesneriaceae > Primulina > Primulina tabacum. Next base: position 41,009,571 of record NC_134552.1, read on the forward strand.
ACAATCATCATAAAAAAAAATGTGGATTTTTTTTCAAGAAAATTACACAAAGATTTAGTAATCTTAGAAAAATCTTCGATAAATCTACGATAAAACCCGGCATGTCCTGAGAAACTCCTTATCCCTTTGATATTCTTTGGTGGTGGAAGCTTTTCAATAGCAACCACTTTGGCTCTGTCTACCTCTAATCCCTTAGAAGACACTTTATGTCCAAGAACAATACCCTCTTGGATCATAAAATTACACTTCTCCCAATTAAGAACTAAGTTCTTTTCTTGACATTTCTGCAAAACGAAAGGTTATGTAAACAGTGATCAAATAAAGAGCCAAATACTGAGAAATCATCCATGAAGACTTTCATGATGTCTTCCACCATGTCTGCAAATATGGCCATCATACACCTCTGAAAAGTAGCAGGTGCATTGCATAACCCAAAAGGCATTCTCCTAAAAGCAAACGTGCCATAGGGGAACGTGAATATTGTCTTCTCTTGATCCTCCGGTGCTATAGCAATCTGGTTATAACCTGAATAACCATCTAAAAAGTGACAATAACCAGCAAGTCTATCAAGCATTTGATCAATAAATTGTAATGAAAAATGATCTTTACGTGTGGCATTATTCAACTTCCTATAATCAATACATACTCGTCATCCAGTCACGGTACGAGTAGATATTAGTTCATTAGTTTCATTCTTTACCACAGTCATTCCACACTTTTTAGGCACCACTTGCACAGGAGACACCCAACTGCTGTCAGAAATAGCATATATAACTCCAGCATTTAACAATTTCAACACTTCATTTTTCACTACCTCCTTCATGGCTAGATTTAGCCTCCTCTGATGATCCACATAAGGAGCGTATGACTCATCCATTAAAATCCTATGCATGCATATGGTGGGACTAATCCCCTTGATATCAGAAATCGACCACCCAAATACAGTTTTAAATTTCCTCAACACTCTCAATAATTTCTCTTTTTCATCTAAAGTAAGAGAGGAAGAGATAATTACCGGATACGTCGACTTCTCACCCAAGAAAGCATAGCAAAGATGGCTTGGCAATTCCTTCAAAACAGGGGATGAAGGTATTATCTCTGAACACTTTTCTTCTTACAACTTCTCCTGTGCGGCTTCCTTCCCCTTTGGCAACTCCTCAAGAGCTAAAAGTTGCTCTCTCAATTTCCAATCATCATAATCAAATCTAACGACAGTTCTAGAAAGGCATATTTCTAATGTATCTTCTACTGTATGACCTATACCAATCTCAGCAACACAAGAGTCAATTATATCAATGCTTTTATAAGTACTCACCTATTCGTTACCTTTAATAGCCTTATAGATGTTGAATATCACAGCTTCCCCACCAACTCTCAAGGTGAGTTCTCCTTTGTGTACATCTATTAATGCTTTTCCAGTGGCTAAGAAGGGTCGCCCAAAAATCAATGGAGCATCTTGATCTTCCTCCATATCAAGTATTACAAAATCAACAGGGAAGATAAACTTGTCAACCTTTACCAAAACATCTTCAACAATTCCACAAGGATAGATGAGTGACCTATCTGCAAGTTGCAAAGTTATAGTGGTTGGTTTTACCTCCCCAATCTCCAAGTCCCTATAAATAGAAAATGGCATAAGATTAATACTCGTTCCAAGATCAAATAAAGCTTTATTAACATGAGTACCACCAATAATGCAAGGAATAGTAAAACTCCCTGGATCTTTTAGTTTTTGTGGTAGCTTTTTTTGGAGAATAGCGCTACACTCTTCGGTCAACTTCACTGTCTCGAGCTCCTACAACTTCCTCTTCTTTGACATCACATCTTTGATGAACTTTGCATAGTTTGACATTTTCTCCAAAGAATCAGCAAATGGAATGTTGATGTGAATCTTCTTGAAAATCTCCAAAAATTTTGCAAATTGATCATCAATAACCTTCTTCTTAAATCTCTGTAGGTATGGAAGATTCGGTTTCAGTATAGGAATCCGTTCAACTTCAGTTTCAATCCGAGACTCCTCAACCTCGTTCTCTTTTCCATTTTCACACTCATGCTCTTCAACTCTTTTCTCATTTTCCTCATTCTCTTTGGATTTTTCAACCTCAAGTTCTCTTCCACTTCTCAAAGTTACAGCTTTGCATTGCTCCTTTGGATTTACTTCGGTATTACTTGGGAATTGACCTCTATTTTGATCTCTCAATGCATTTGACAATTGTCCAATCTGTGTCTCCACTGATTTCATTGTGGCACCCATATTTCCCATGTGAGTTTCCATGCCATCAAGACGAGATTCAGTTCTAGCCATCCTTTTACTAGATTCAGCAACAAATGTTCCAACTAGATCCTCAAGTGAAGGCTTTCCTTCCCCCTTCGATGTATTGAACCCCGGTGGAGGATTCAACACATTCTTATTATTAGCATATGAAAAATTCTCTTGATTTCTCAAACCAAGATGATAAGTGTTAGGGGGAGGGTTACCTCGATATCCTCCGTAGCCACCAAAATTCCTATTGTTGATATAATGAGCCTCACCGGGAATATGTGGTTCTTCATTAACAACCGATGCATTTTCAACCTCTGCTGTACTAGCCTTATTCATAGCTGCAATTTGAGTTGTTAAAGCTAAAACTTGTGTGGTGAGTGATGTAATAGGATCTATGGCATAAACTCCAGCTGTCTTCTTTACTCCTATCTCCTCAGACGGCCACTGATAGCTGTTAATGGTCATCTGTTCAAGAAAATCATATGCTTGATCAGGTGATTTGGCAAATATTGTGCCACCAGCTGCTGCATCCACAGTGCCTCTTGTTTGTCCATTCAAACCATTGTAAAACAATTCAATCATTACCCAATCTTCAAAAGCATGGTTTGGACACCTCCTCAACAACTCCTTATACCGTTCTCATGCCTCATATAATTGCTCAAAGTCAGTCTGCCTAAAAGTACTTATCTCAATTTTCAACTGTGCAGACTTCGCAGGTGGAAAATATTTAGCAAGGAATTTAGTTGCTAACTCCTGCCATGTAGTGATACTTCCCAAAGGAAGCGATTGGAGTCATCCTCTTGCTTGGTCCTTAAGAGAAAAAGGAAACAATCGCAATCGAATTATATCATCAGAAACACCATTTATTTTTACCGTGTCAGTGATTTCAAGGAATGTTCTGAGATGTAGATGAGGATCTGCAGTAGCGGCTCCCCTAAACTGGTTATATTGAACCATGTTTATCAATGCAGGCTTGAGCTCAAAGTTGTCTGCATTAATAGTCCCTCGTGCTATGCCCGAATAATGAGCATTTAGTACATGCCTAAAATGATCTCTGATGGGTATTGCAGGGGGTGATTTTCATTATCTCTGTTGTCAGCCATTGCTTGAATCTCTTCTCTTCTCGCCTTTCTTATTCTTCTTGCGGTTCTTTCGATCTCAGGATCAAAGATAAAAAAGTCAAGATTTTTCGATCTTCGCATGCACTGTCAAACAAAGATAAGAAACAAATCAATTTTTAATGTAATACAATAAAAACAGCTCTAAATTAAAATCTAGACTAATTGGTAATAATACTAATATAAATTTAAAATAAACACTCCCCGGCAACGGCGCCAAAAACTTGTTGCGTATTTTTTTGATTGATCGCAAGTGCACGACGTCAAGTTATAGTAAAATATATTTTTGAGGACAAGTGTCGATCCCACGAGGAGTGTTTATATAAACGTATACCAGTTCTTGTTTTTAAAAAAGTCTTGAATTTATTTAGAATAATCAATTAAAATATTTGCTTTCAAGAATAAATAAATTGAAAATGGATTTAAATTTAACACCAAATTTGTAATATCCAAGCCTGGTAAATGGTACGGTTTAAGATTTCTTATGTTTATGGACTATTTGGTCAAGTTAAAGTATAGTTTTGATGTTAAGAATTTCGATTTATGATTTATAGTATTGTTGATTTTAGATGACGTGTAGTTATATTGTAGCGGCGTTACGATTAAATTCATGATATTTGTATGTTGAGCCAATTGGTATGAGGCCAACCGTAGTGGTTAGATAAGACATAGAGGTGCAACTTTCTTGTTGAGAGTGTTGCAAAAATATGAGGAGAAGCGACGTTGCGATTCGATTCTAGTTGCAAAGTATATTGTTGGCTTCAGGGGACACTGCACCCACGCCAGGAAAGCTACCGCACCCGCGGTGAGTGGGCAGTAGGGCTATCGCACCCGCGGTATAAAACGCAGCGCACCCGCAGTCGTTTCTTTCGGACTTTTGGATGTGGTTCAACCTACGTAGCGCACCCGCGGTGAAAGGACTAGCGCACCTACGGTGCGTGAACAGTGAAGTCGTGTTTTGAAGTTTTAAGTGATTAAATACAAGTGTTTGCTCATTTTCCCTCATTCTTCTCCATTCTTCTCGGTTCTTCAACTCAAGGGAGAGCTAGGGTTCTCATTTCTTTCTTTTGTTCCTTTGATTCAAGCTTCTAGTTGGGTTATTGAAGTGAGAGCAAGATCATTTTGGATTTAATGAGCTAAGATAATCTTGTGGTTTTAGTTATTCTTGGATTATGGTGTTGGGGGAAATTATGGAATTTATGATTGTGTTGGTTTTATGGGTTTTATGGTATGGTTATTTGATTATTAAGTTGTTAATGGTTCAATACATGGTTTATTGTTGTAGGATTTATTCCAAGAGATTAGAATCAAACTTTCCATTGGTTGTAAGTGGAATTCATTTCTTGTGCTCACATGAAGTATATGTATTGTATTTCAATGGTTTTAACATGCTATTCCCTTCCACTTGATTCATGTTATGTATGGATACACTTTGTTGTATATTAGAGGCTTTTATATGTCTCAATTGTGTAAAAGGGAATATAAATGAAAAGAGTATTCAAAGTGTTTGTTTTAATGTCCAAGAGAGAGTTCAAATGTTTTATCGGATTGATAAATAGATAGTCAGAGATTGCATGCAATTAGTTGATCAACGACCATAGGCTTATATCCCAACAGAGTAATCGAGTTACATCGATGGGATATAGGTACAGAGACAGAGATACTGTTTAGATATCAATCCACCAGAGAAAAGAGAAATACCATCGTTATTGTAATGTTATACTATGTTATTCATGTTTTAAGAGTTAGATGATATTTAATGATTTCAAAGTCATGTTTTACAGAGTATGATATGTATAGATTGTTATGTAAGAGTTCCACTTGCTGAGTTTTATACTCATTCCAGTTATTTCATGTGATGCAGATAAGACTGACGAGCCAGGACGTTGATTGGAGCCGAGGTCATATGTACAAGAAGATGGAAGGAAGAAAGATATTTTGTTGGCATTTTGACATGATTAAAAATGATATTTTGTGTTTTGATACAACACTTTACTGATTCCGTATATACTTTTGATTGTATATATATATATATATATATATATATTGAAAATATATTCATGTCAAGAAATTTTAAATCCTTCTTTCCTTTAAGTAAAATTTTTAAAATTCCGCTGTTATTTTATGAAATTAGTCAAGGGCGTTACAAAATTTTAGCAAATAACAATGAAATAAAAGATCTAGAGGTCCGATTTCACGCAACCGTTCACCATGTGTAATTTCTTGCAGCTATGTTATAAAAATCCTTAATATTCATTAGCCAAGAATCCTATAATTATCTATTCCCTCTCGCGAGTGATAAGTAGATGTTAGTTATCTAAAAATGGATTGCGACATCCTTATCAACAATCTACAATTAAATAACACATCAAGCACTAGATTTTCTATGGGCTTCGATAGAATTATAGGCCCTTCCAAACTCTATAAATACCATTGACATATTTACCCTTTTTTTGTTTATTATTTCCTCTTCCGATTGATAAATTGTAAACATATAAATCATCAAATTATGGCCAATAAATTGAAAGCATTAAGATTAGAAAAATACAAATGAACAATATGAAGGCTTAAATAGCTTAGTTCATAAATTCCAATACATGGTTTCTAGTTTTGTTCCATCTTTTCTCTAGAAATAAAAATTAGTTCATAATAACAAAAGCAAAACAACAGAACATGGTTCTAAAAAAGACATATCAAATGAAAAAAACAAAAGAAAGAAGAACTTAGAACAAGAGTTTGAAATGCTGATTCCATCCCTGGAGTTGTGCAAAAGATTTTTCAAAAACTTGATGAACTTGGGTCTTCAATCTTCTAGCAGCAGCCTCCACTCTTCCCTTGGCTCCCCAATACCCTATATGGTAAGTAAATGATGAATTTTATAGTCCCAGACAAGCCCCAATTCGCAGCACACCAAAATCTTGGACTTCCATGCGTAGCACACCAAAATACAGATTTTTCGGATTCTGTCTTGAAAGGACCGCATGTGCGGTTAGGAAGTCATCGCGGGTGCGGTGCAGCTACTGGTGTGTGAGCGCGGGTGCAGTATGTTTTCCGTCGTGGGTGCGGTGCTTCACCGCGGGTGCGCTGTAGCTTCTGTATTTTTGCATCTTTTGCACTTTTAAATTCAAAATTTTAATACTCCAAACTCTCATCCTAAGCTTCCAAACTACAACAACAAAAACAACAACAAATCACATAAAACCTGCTCAAGAATCACAAAATTCCAAGTTAAATACAAGTAATAAAAGTGCAATAAATTGCACTAATCAGATATATATGCGATATATGGTAGTATGCATGTATGTATATTATTAAATAATATAGTTGCATGAATTCGGCAAACATACAAACTCGTGGCACGCGATTTTAAATTAAAATGATGAGACAATTTTAAAATTTAAATCCCTAATTTTGAATAAGATTCAAAATTTATATCAAACCACAAAAGTAAAAACTAAAAGAGTTTAATTTATTCTTGTCTTCCATCAAATGTGGTTGCATGTTGAATGCTACCCGCGGACAGTGTCTGGCTCATATTATTTGGGAGGTCTAGACGCCGGAAAGCTGTGACTTCCACCGAACATATGATGTGAATTGAGTGGAACTCCCATGAATTTAGCTCATATTATTGTGAGAACTCATGGTGACCGTCCACTACAATTCAATATTGATGTGTCGGTTTGACGTGTGAAAATAAATGTCTTATTGGGTCCTTATTAAACGTGAGGCAAAACACACGGAGGTTGAATAAGGATGCAATTGGATTCTACCTTTTAGAAATTATAATTGGCTGATATTATTCAGGATTATAATTGGCTAATTGGACTCTACGTGCCCACTAAAGAAATACAATTTTCCTTTGATAGGATTGGTTAGGGGGTGAAAGAGTGTTTAGAAGGGGGAAGGGTTGAATAAACACTGACAGTTTTCACAACCTTTTCGAATATTGATGAGTCAGTTTAGTGATAAACTGAAACTCGGGAATCTTGTCAGTCGACATCAATCAGTTAACAGTAATAGTCCGAAAATAAACTGACTGATAGATAGAATAAAAACTGAAATAAGAACACACAAAATTTTACGGATGTTCTGAGATTTCGATCACTTCTACGTCACCCCTTCTATCTCGAAGATAGGATGTTCACTAAAAGACTTTGATCAATACAAACAGTTGTACATACCCACTTCAGTCTTGGACTTAACAATGCCAAACTGAAACTCTTAGGCACAACACATTTTACAGTACTCAACTGAACTGAAATAACTTAGCACAACTGATATTTTCAAAATCGATTATTACAACAATAACAGTTTGTGCTAATAAGCTCGAAGTATAGCCTTGAATGCTATGAGTGTATATGATGAGCGTGAGCTTTGAAATCCTTAGAATATGAATAGAAATCTTACAAAGATTTCAGCATAGCAACAACTCAGTTAATAGAATAGTGTTCTTTTTTTTATCTGCTCTTCTCTGCTTTTTATAGACTTTGCTTCCAACGGTAACAATGAATGTGATTTGAATCTTTTTCTCCGTTGTTTGCCACGTCAACATTCATCTGTTTGTCATACACTGTAGCATTTCTGAAATGCGGTGTTCCTGCTGTTCTTTGTACAATCTGTCGGTGGTTGAGCTATGTGCTTTTCACTGATGACTTGTACAACTGAAAGATCAGCTGATAGGCTATAGCTGATAAGCTCACAACTATTTGTAGAACCTGATCAGTTTCCAATGATTAGTCAGTTGTCTGCGTAGTTAAGTCAGCTAGTTCAGTTGCCTTTGATTGTCTTCACATTAATCTTCAGTTGTAGGCAACCGATAGTTTGCGTATATTAGATCAGTTACTGTCAGTCTTATTGATCAGTTAGTTCAATCTATTAAATACTTAGTTTGTCAAACTTACGAAATTCAGTTTCCAACAATTTCCTCCTTTTGGTGTTTGACAAAACTTAGAAAAGATGAACTGATCAATTGAACTCATTGTAGATAAAATAATCTTTTATTGATAACTCTTTCAATGTACAGATTCGTAAAAGAATTAAAGAATAAAATAATCTTCTAACTGACTAAAATAATCTTCAAAAATTCTGCCAAATACTTCAGTTGGTTGAGTAGGTCTCTATGTAGGTTACTTTTGCTGATCTTCTTTTCTTTATTCTTCCCCCATTTTGTCAAACCCATCTACCTTTTTGGATGATATACGGACTTCCGAGGAGAGGGTTGATACTGAAAGGGGATCGATTAAGGTGCTTGCTTGCGCAATGGAAGTTTCAAAATTATTTTTCTAGCAAGAAAATCGAGCACCCTAAACTATAGTGTGTAGCAAATACAATAAAACACAAAATGACATTCATAGGGTGTTTTAGAAAATTACCTATTAATCTTAAAAGATTGATGATGGCTCCAACTTAGTTGTCAGACAAATAAGATCTTAAATGGCAAGACAAGTCTTCAAGCTTCCAAGAGCACACTTTGCGCAAAAATTAAGCCCACCACCAACAAGGAAGATCCACCTTACACTTGCACTAGAAAATGTAAGGAATTTTTCTTTAAGAAGGGAATGTTTTTCTTCAACAATTGAAGAACAAAATTGAAGGGAATATTGCTTGAAAATTTAGGCCCTTAGGTGTAGGAGAGAAGGGGAGGAAACTTTCTTGGTTGTGGAAAAAGTTGAAGCAAAAAGTTGCATGTGAATGCCATGACATCAACTCAAAAGTTGCCTCCAACTCTTCACATTCCAAGCATGCAATTTGTTTGGGCTTGTAACAATTACAAGGTTTATGGACTTTAATTTAAATATCTCAAACATATTTGAGACCATTTAAATCTTACTTGATTCTACTCAAGCCCACTAGTTTAATAATTATTTCTAATTGGGCTCTAGGACTAAAATGTAGAGTTTCGAGGATTTTGGGTAACTAATGATAGAAAATTTCCTTAACTCTGAACATGATGGGATTTGATGGCATGTTTTTTCGCATGAAGGATATTTATTTTAGGTGTATCCACGTATGCCCTGCTAGATTCCAGAGCTACACATTCGTTTATATTTGAGACATTTTTCAAGCGACTAGGGATCATACCAGAGGCCATGGATTTGGGATTCAAAATTTCGATTCCTTCCGGCGATCAGATGTTTACCTCGCAGATAGTGAAGAGTTTGGAACTTCGATTGTAGAAAAATGTGGTACATGCAGATTTGATTGTGCTACCGATGCCTGCGTTTGACATTATTCTTGGTATGGACTTGCTTTCTACGAATGGAGCTTCAATAGATTTTTGACAGAGGTCAGTATCGGTCCGAAATTGCTGGCAATAAATTTCTTAAGTTTCAACGCGATCAGATTTGATGGTATGTTTTATCGCAAGAAGGATATATATTTCAAGTGTAGTCACGCATGCATTGCTAGATTTAGGAGATAGACATTCGTTTATATCCGAATCTTTTGTCAAGCGACTAGGAATCATACCAGTGGCAATGGATTCAGGGTTCAGAGTATCGATCTCATCCGAGGACCAGATGTTCACTTCCTAGATAGTGAAGGGATTGAAGCTTCGGTTACAGAAATATGCGGTGTAGGAAGATTTGATAGTGCTACCGTTGCCGGAGTTCGACATCATTTTGGGTATGGACTGGATTTCTTTGAACGGAGTTGTCATAGACTTTTGACAGAGGTCAGTATATGTCCGACCGCCCAGCTGGAAGTCATTCATTTTTTAGGCAGCTAGGAACCAGCAGATGCCGCACATCATTTCTTGTATCTGTGCGAGGAAACTTATGAGGAGACGCTGCCAATCATTCCTGGCAAGTATTGTGACAGTGTCTGAGCCAGTCAGTCAAAGACTGGAGGATGTCAAGGTGGCCAGGGATTTTCCCAGTGTCATCTCAGACGATGTTTCAGGCATTCCACCAGACAGAGAGATGGAATCTTCTATCGAGTTGATGCCAGCTACAGTGCCGATTTCTAAGGCACCCAAACATCTAGCCCCTGCAGAGATAAAAAAGCTTAAGGATCAGATTCAGGACTTGCTGGACAAGGCTTTATTTGCCCGAGTTTTTTTCCATGGGTTCACCGGTACTGTTTGTGAAGAAGAAAGACGGCAGCATGCGGTTCTGCATTGATTACAGAGAACTGAATAGTGTCACAGTCAAGAACAAGTATCTTCTGCCTAAGATTGAAATCTATTTGATCAGCTTTAGGGAGCATCAATGTTTTCGAAGATAGAACTCCGATCAGGATACCACCAGCTGAAGGTGAGAGAGTCTGATGTGCACAAGATAACTTTCACGACGCGTTATGAGCACTATCAGTTTATGGTGATGTACTTCGGACTGATGAACGCGCCAGCAATCTTCATGGATATCATGAATCATGTATTTCAATCGTATTTGGATCAGTTCGTCGTAGTCTTCAAAGACAACATTCTGATATATTTGAAGAGCAGAGAGGAGCATAGTTAGCACCTGAGAACCGCGGTACAGACTTTGCTGGACAAGCAGTTGTATGCCAAGTTCAGCAAGTGTGAGTTCTGGCTAGACAGAGTGGCATTCTTGGGCCACATCATTTCTAGGGATGGAGTCGAGGTGGATCCCAGCAAGGTCGGGGCAGTCAGAGACTGGCCAGTGCCTAAGAGTTTGATAGAGATTCGTAGTTTCTTGGGATTGGTTGGGTACTACAAGAAGTTTATTCAGGGTTTTTCTTCTATTTTGGTGCCCATGACTGCATTGAAAAAAGAAGAATGCCAAATTCATTTGGGGATCAGAGTGTCGATAGAGTTTTGATAAGCTGAAGCAAGCGTTGACTTCAGCTCTAGTTCTAGCTATGTCATTCGGGCAAGGCGATTATGTGCTATATACAGACGCTTCGAAGCTTAGTTTGGGCGCAGTTTTGATGCATCATGATAGAGTTATAGCCTACACATCCAGACAGTTGAAGGTTCATGAGAAGAATTATCCGACTCAGACTTCAAGCTTGCAGCAGTAGTATTCACCATGAAGATTTGGAGGCACTATCTATATGGGGAGAAATGCAATATTTAAAACGATCAAAAGATTTTGAAGTAATTCTTCACATAAAAAGAGCTGAACATGAGGCAGCAGATAAGGTTGGAGCTAGTGATGGACTATGACTACGACATTAGCTACTATCCGGGTAAGGGTAATGTGGTTGCGGATGCCCTAAGGAGGAAGAATGCAGTGATTTCTCAGTTGTCGGTACAGAGACCATTGCAGGCAGAGCTTCAAAGGTTTGAGCTTGCAGCTAATCCTAGAGGCGATGCTCCTAATCTTTCTACACTGACAGTACATTCAACACTGAGGGACAGGATTCGAGCAGGGCAGACTTCTGATGAGTAGTTACAGAAGTGGAGACAGAGGGATGAGACTAAGGGCCTGCCGTTGTACTCAATTGAGGATGGCATAGTCTGATACTGCAACTGAATATGGGTTCCTAGCATTGATTCGCTGAGAGAGGACATTATAAGGGAAGCCCATAGCACCCCGTACTCATTTACCCCAGGATTACGAAGATATACAAGGATCTGTAAACCTTATAATGGTGGTCAGGCATGAAGCGAGATATTTTGTGTTTCGTGCCTGAGTGTTTAACGTGTCATCAGGTTAAGGCAGAGCATTAGAGACCTGCAGAGAAGCTGAGAATGCTCCCTATTCATGAGTGGAAATGGGAGAACATCACCATGGATTTCATGACAGGGCTACATAGGATAGCAGGTGGATATAATGCCATTTGGGAGATAGTTGATTGGCTTACCAAGTCAGCACACTTTCTACCAACCAAGAAGAATTTCACCATGACTCAGTACGCAGAGTTGTATATCAGAGAGATAGTAAGACTGCATGGGATTCCAGTGTCCATCGTGTCAGACAGGGTCTCGAGATTCACGTCTGCATTCTGGAAGAGTCTGCATCAGGCATTGGGTACCAAGCTGCTATTCAGTACAACCTTCCATCCTCAGACCGATGGTCAGTCTGAGATGGTGATTCAGATCTTGGAGGACCTACTCAGAGCTTGCATGATCGAATACCAGGGCAGCTGGGAGCCAAAGTTATCTCTCGTTGAGTTAACGTACAACAAAAATTATCAAGCGTCTATTGGTTTGTCTCCATACAAGGCACTTTATGGGAGACAAATTTGGCCACAAGTCTATTGGAATGAGGTAGGGAAAAGAGTAGAGTTGTATCCGGACATTGTCACACAGACTGCAGAGCTAGTGATCAAGATCCGGGACAAGACGAAGACCGCTCAAAGCAGACAGAAGAGTTATGCAGATCAGCGACGCAGGGATCTAGATTTTGCAGTGGGTGATCATGTTTTCGTGAAGGTCGCACCGATGAAAGGTGTGATGAGATTTGGGAAGAAGGGAAAATACAGTCCTAAATTCATAGGACCATTCGAGATCCTACAGAGAGTTGGGATACTAGCTTACAGAGTAGCAATACCGCCGAATCTGACGAGAGTTCATAACGTGTTCCACGTCTCGATGCTGCGGAATTACATGTCGAACCATTTCCATCTGCCGAACTATGAGCCTCTATAGTTGGCGCCGAATTTGTCTTTCAAGGAGAGACCTACCCAGATATTGGACAGACAGGAGAGGAGACTCCAGAACAAGTTGATTCAGATAGTCAAAGTCAAATTGCTGAATCATTCCGAGGAGGAGGCTACTTGGGAGACTGAGATGGAGATGAGGAGTCGCTACTCGGAGTTATTCAGTATATTTTAAATTTTGAGGACAAAATTCAATATAAGGGGGAAGGAATTGTAAGATCCAAGAATTCTAACGACGTAAACTGAATGCATGCAAATCTAAAATTTTGCAAAAATATGTGTTTAAATATTTTTAATGCATTAAATGAGTGATTTTGACATGAAGAATGGAGATCGGGGACAGTTAAGGAACATGTTTTTATTTAATTATTTAATATAAGATGTAAATATGTGTGACTTTCGAAAATGGGCCTTTGTAGGGTATTTTTACTCACTTTCAGAGGACTTTTTGAGGGTTCGAGCAATATTTTCAGAAACGTACCTAAAATGAAATATTTTACGGGAGTGTGTTTGGGCTTAGTTGGACTACTGTAATGCAAAATGGGCCTAAAATCCTACTCAACTTCATTATTTTAATTAAGGGTCCATTATACACTAATTATTATAATTAACCCTACCTCCAAAAACCCTAAACACCAGACAAATATTTCGGGCCCCCTCCCTACTCTAGCAGCAGATTTTTGTGAACTTTAGCAGCGATTCCCCTTGGATTTTCTCAAAAGTTTTTAAAGGAACTTCTCCCCGTCCCTCGGTACCTGTTCCACACGATTGTGTCAGGTTTTTGAGCGGAAATACTCAAAGGCATGCCCTATACCTTGTTTCTTGCATCACTTGCATCATTATATGTTTATTTGGCCGTTTATGCATGAAAAATATCAGATTTATCATGTTGCATTGGATTTACACGACTTTGACAAAAAATATGCATGTACTTTGACACGATACTCACGTTTTCCCTTGCTTCTATGTAAGGGGCTGCTAGCTTTCGACCTAGGGGCTGTACACATCAAGATGGAAGGTGGCTAGATGTGTAAATCGGTTTTGGGGTCGATCTACATAAGGGCCGATCAGATCATGGTTTAGTTGGGGACGACTTGGTGAATATCGGGCTAAGGAAGGTAGGTGGCTGTGTAAAGGTCAAACCAGGCCATAGTGCAGACCCTAGGGGGTCTTAGTCGTGGTCCAGTATAGCTCAAACACGGCTGGTCACGGCCTATGGGAAGATCGAGGAGCTAGGGTCGATTTGGGTAGGTTTTTGGCTTGCTTCATGTGGTTCTCGCATGCTTGCTTGCATGGGGCTAGGGTCCACAGCTAAGTCCGTCCAGGATGGTCCAAAGGTGGTATAGGAGAGGTTGGTTCAAGTCTGGCCCGGGCTGGTTGGGAGTAGGGTAGGTTTTTGCTTTGAAAGTTGATATTGGGATTTTTCCCGCAGGGTTGGCACCGCGGCGCTGTCCTTGTATGTTATGTATATGTACTTGTTATAACGGTTCAGGTGTGTTGAGTCTTTAGACTCACTAGGTATGATTGATGTAGGTGAGCATGATGAGGTAGAGACTGGAGGTACCGAAGACTGAGTAGGCGAAGCTGGGAGTGCGCACGATAACCCAAGGACTTTATGTTTTTCCGCACTTTATTTTTAAGAGTCAGAGTTGAAATATTATGTTTTATAGAATTTGCATTCTTTCATCTGTTGTGATTTTTGACAGGTGTTGAGTTCTTTTAAAACAGTAGTCTATGGATTTGATGATGTTAGACTATTTAACTGCAGTTATTTTAAATCAGCGAGGGAATAAATTTCTTATCACGCATGGTTGATAGTTTTTTTTTTTTGCATGCATTAGGTTGCAAAATTTTCGAAAATAGCTTGCAAAACAAAATTCTAGTAGTATTTTTAGTAATAGACGTCACATAGCTGATGAAATTTAAAATTAATAATTTATTATATGTTAAAACCTATATTTTAAAATTTAAGTTTCATTAAAATTATAAAATTATGTTATTTTAGCATTGTTTATTTATAATTAATTGTCTTACTAAATATGTTTTATTTATAATTAATAATTATATGTTTTATAATTAATTGTCTTACTAAATATGGTAAAATAATGATAACTCAAGCTACAAAATTCAAATAGAGATGGTTCAAACATGTTTGGAATCCTTGAGAAATTATCTACAACTTTGTAGAAGACATGATTGCTTAAAAAGTTCATGAAGATAATCAAATTGTGCAAATATCAAAAGGAGGACAGATTTACTTTTACTATGATCAGCATATAGTAAAAAAATCATAACTATTTCAATATTTAACCAAATGAGGTGAACCAAAAGGCCAAAATCATCTACAGACAATTCCTCACATGTTTGCTGTTTTGAGCAGAGTCAAATTTGGTGATTAAAGTCATGGAACGTAGCATTGAAAGAAGGGGCATGGAATTGAAGTTGGAGGAGACAAAAACTACTATTACAACTACATGGCATTCATAAAATTTTTTACCCTTTCTCTCATTTGGCCTATAAATAGAGGCCTTGTGCTAGCTTGAGAATCATTCTATCCCATTGAAAAATATAGTGTGTTTGTATTAAAGTTCTAAGTTCCAATATATTTTTCATTTTCCCAAATATGAGTGTTGATCAAAAGTAAACTCATGGAAAGCTAAATCTATTATGTCAAGGTGAAGATGATGAATTCTTGATGAAGTAAGATTGTTTATATTTTTTATATTCTTTCTTTATTTATTTTCATTTAGCTAACTTCTTTTTATTGTAGGTATAATAATGAATTATTTGTTGTTATCAATTTACACCAAATGCTTGATACCATTAAAGTGGTTATCTTGATTTGTTGTTTAATTTTGATACAATAAATACTTCATCAATTATTATTATTTTTATATTATATATATGTGTATATATATATATATATATATATATATTGATATAATTATATCATATATTTTATTTAGACGATAGCGTGGCTCTGTCGGTTGTTCTAAATGCAATATTATGATTTAATACTAACATCTAACAATCTAACATTTACTTTATCGCAACTAACTTTTATTTTTCGCATCTAACTTTTCTTTTCCCACAACTAACTTTTACTTTCCCGCAACTAACTTTTATTTTTCTGCAACTAACATTTACTTTATCGCAACTAACTTATTAAATCATAAATTTCATTTAGGCAATAGCATGGCTCTGCCGGTTGTTCTAAATGAAATATGATGATTTAATTTAACATCTATTTTATGCAATTATATATTTATATAGTTATATATATAATCATACGTACCGTACCATATATAAAATATCGGTTAATTCGGTATTTTCTATAGTGAGAACTATATTATATTATATGTGTGTTTAATTATTTAATTTTCTTGGAAATATTATTTATGGTGGTTTCCTTTGTTTTACTTTTAGTTAAACAATATTACATAAACCAAGAATAAATCCTTGAGCCTTGACAAAATTTATAACTTGTAAACTTCATTCTTGAATTTTGTAATTTATAAATTAATAAATTTTGTGGGGACCCGGACGCTAATCATCTTCTTAATCGTCATTGGAATAATCGGATCAATGTAAATAATCTGGGTCTAAATTTTTTTTAAATGCGGAATGTAATGGGATTCAATCTATTATACATATTAGTATTAAAGTACAAATCTTGTACTATATATATACAATCATTCAACTAAGGTTTAACAACTAAATGTCAAGTATCCAAACCCTATCTCTAATCCAAGTCCGTAGTCTCCACTCTAGTCACGATCTATCTTCATCTCCTCGACCCCGATCTTGTCCCACCTGTTGCCATGCACACATACAAACACGACAATAGCCGGATAACTCCGGTGAGATATATATCCCAGTATAAACAATGTAAACATGCAATCATATTAAAGCATATATAAAAGCATGAAACACATATCAATAACATGTATCAAATCTGCAAAACATGTATCAATAAAATCTCTGAATCACACTCTGTGACTACTAGACTCTGACTTGACTCATCCTAATCTAGGGATCCCGATCTGAATAAGAACGCAACGTTCTCCCATCTACTTTACCCCAGCTAGATGGTGGTACGTTCTTAGTCCCAGACTTTGGTTGTCTATATTGAAGATCTGCAATAGGAGTCGGTCTTCTCCTCAGTCTATCAATATATATCCAAAAGTCTAGTGACTTGGCGGTTCTGCCAGGGCGGTTCTACCAAAGACAAGGCGGATCTGCCCAATTCGAAGTCATGCTTTGCTACAATTCAATAGAGTAAGCATATCACTATCAAGCATTGTAAATATCGAATGCAATAATCATTCAGTTTGTGATTTTGGGAAACTCAAGTCGAATCGAACTCGAGTTGTGCAATCCCGCATCAACATTAATTTATACCTTTCTTTCTGTCAATCTGACTCTGTCGAAGTCCCGAACTCAAATCTGTCAATACTCAATCTGACAATGACAATAACGAGGAATATAATATCAATATCCCAATCAATCGATACTGGATATAATCAGAACTAAATCGAATTCTGTTTCAACGGCATAACTGCATAATCTCAGTATACCCAGCAATACAAATCAACAGATATCAATTCCCACAACTCATACTCAATAACGATACAAATATGATATCACATCTCGGTCAAATGAACTCTGAAAATCATAACAATTCGATACGGTATCTGTTTCTCAATCCAGTTTCGACTATACGATGTCTGATCTCGCAAGAACAACATATATGAATCATATCGGATTCTGGCAGTATCATAATTTCAAATGATAACAAAACGTAACAAAACTTACGTCCAGTTGAAGCTCTCGTCAAATCAAATGGATCTTGCAAAATCACGATTTACAATCCCACGAAGCTATTTCTCTGAAGCTTCTTTCCTCCGTTCCTTCTTTCTGAATTGAAGGAAAGATATGTGTATATATATATCCAATTGCATGCAAAAGCAACGTGTCTATTTTTCATGAATTTCGGTCGGCGCTCGGGCGCGGAAGTTTCTGTCGAGATACTCAGCTGATCATCTCCTGGCGCTCGGGCGGTAATATTCTACCGCTCGGGTGCCAAACATTCTGTCCAAGAAGTAAACTCATGGTGCATTGGCACTCTGGCGGTTCTTTTCTACCGCTCGGGCGCCAGATGTTCGGTCCAACATCTTGGCTTATACTGTAACGATGCCCTGCTTCTTCATTTGAGTTCCTATAACCTCAATTATGTCAATTAATCAACGTCTGATTACAGTAATTAAATCTCGGGCATTACATTTCTCCCCCCTTTATATGATTTCGTCCCAGAAATCGCAGGCAATCAACCAAATATCAAATCAGATACAATAAGGAATGGAGAATAGAAGTTAAATAAGAATACTCACATCAGTGAAACAATTCTGGGAACCTCTGTCTCATGTCTGACTCAGTTTCCCAAGTAGCTTCTTCAGTGCCATGACGACTCCACTGAATTTTCACAAGCGGAATAGTCTTCGTTCTGAGTTGCTTCTCTTTTCGATCGAGAATCTGAATCGGTTTCTCGAAGTAACTCAGTGTCTCATCCAGTTCGGCATCGTCTGGCTGAATAATATGTGAAGCATCAGAAAGATATTTCCTCAATAATGATACATGAAAGACATCATGTATCCCAAATAAAGAAGGCGGTAATGCTAGTCGATAGGCACGATCTCCTATTTTTTCGAGAATCTCATACGGCCCAATGTATCGTGGAGATAGCTTCCCTTTCTTGCCAAATCTGACAACTCTTCTGAAAGGTGAAATATTCAAGAATACTCGGTCTCCTGCCTCAAATACCAATGGTCTACGTCGAACATTGGCATATTTGGCCTGTCTGTCTTGAGCTGCCTTCATTCTTTTCTGTATCAGCTTCACTTTCTCAGTCATATCTCTGATCATGTCAGGTCCAATCTCAGGAACCTCAGAGATATCATCCCAATACAGAGGGGATCTACACTTCTTTCCGTACAACGCCTCAAAAGGAGCCATCTCAATACTCGCCTGATAGCTGTTGTTGTACGAGAACTCACAAAGTGGCAATGCATCTTGCCAAGTAGTGCTAAAATCAAGCACTACAGCTCTTAGCATATCTTCCAGTGTCTGGATAGTCCGCTCTGACTGTTCGTCGGTCTGTGGATGATATGCGGTACTCAGATGTAACTTCGTACCTAGAGCCTGCTGCAAACTCTGCCAAAAGTGCGAAGTAAACTGAGGATCACGGTCTGAAACAATCGACTTCGGCACTCCGTGCAATCTGACCACCTCTCTGACATATATCTCTGCCATTTGTTCATGTCGGTACGTCATCTTGTACGGAATGAAACATGCTGATTTGGTCAATCTGTCAATCACGACCCAAATCGCATCACAACCTCGGGAGGATCTCGGTAACTTCGTCACAAAATCCATGAAAATGTGATCTCATTTCCATTCAGGAATAGATAAACTCTGTAATAATCATCCTGGTTTCTTTCTCTCGGCCTTCACCTGCTGGCAATTCAGACATTTTGATACAAACTCGGCAATATCAGCTTTCATCTGTTTCCACCAAAACTGTCTTTTCAAATCATTATACATCTTTCTGCCACCAGGATGAATACTAAATCGACTGCTATGCGCTTCTGACAAGATCTGTCGTTTCAAATCTGAAACATTCGGCACAACAAGACGATTATTCACATACAGTACACTATCCCGTACCTGATACTCTGATCAATGCCCTGCTTTGACCATCGATACCGAATTCTGCACATTCTGATCACCTTCTAGAGCCGCTTTAATTCTCAAAATCAGCTCTGGTTCGACTTGGACAGCATAAAGTCTCAGCGGTCTACTATCTGTCTCAAATACCAATCCAGACAAACAGCAATCTTCTATCAAATTCGAAACACCAATCGTCGATAAGGATAAGGAACATACCTTTCGACTCAGTGCATCTGCTGCTGCGTTGGATTTCCCCAGATAGTACTTGATTTCACAATCAAAGTCTTTCAATAAGTCAAGCCATCTTCGCTGCCTCATATTCAATTCAGACTGTGAAAACAGATACTTCAGGCTCTTGTGATCAGAATAAATTTCAAACTTTTCACCGTACAGATAATGTTGCCATATCTTCAACGCAAAGACGATGGCTGCCAATTCAAGATCATGAATTGGGTAGCGAGTCTCGTGTGGCTTGAGTTGTCTTGAAGCATAAGCGATGACATGGCCTCGCTGCATCAGAACACATCCCAATCCTCTATGAGAAGCGTCACAATATACAACAAAATTACCAGTACCTGATGGAATAGTCAAGATCGGAGCACTGGTCAGTCTCTTCTTCAACTCAAGAAAACTGGATTCACAGTCTTCAGACCATATAAATGGAGCATTCTTCTGAGTCAACTGAGTAATAGGTTTAGCAATACTCGAGAAATCTTTAATAAATCGACGATAATATCCTGCCAAACCCATAAAACTGCATATCTCGGGCACAGATAACGGTCTCGGCCAACTAATCACAGCCTCAACCTTGCTGGGATCAACTGATATACCATCTTCGGATATGATGTGACCCAGAAATACAACCTGTCTCAACCAAAACTCGCATTTCGATAGTTTAGCATACAGTTTCTCAGCCCTCACAATTTTCAATACAGTTCTCAGATGCTCAGCATGCTCAATCATATTCTTTGAATAAATCAAGATATCATCAATGAATATAATAACAAAATCATTAAGGTATCTTTGGAATATGCGGTTCATCAGACATATAAACACAGCTGGAGCATTAGTCAAACCGAACGGCATGACAATAAATTCATAATGTCCATACCTGGTTCTGAATGCTTTCTTCGAGATATCAGAATCTCTGACTCTCATCTGATGATATCCAGATATCAGATCGATCTTGGAATATACAGAAAAACCCTGCAACTGATCAAATAAATCATCAATACGAGGCAAAGGGTATTTGTTCTTTACCGTAGCTTTGTTCAGTTGCCGTTAATCAATACAGAGTCTCATAGAACCGTCTTTCTTCCTCACAAATAATACTGGAGCACCCCAAGGCGACACACTCGGTCTAATGTATCCCTTGCCCAGTAAATCTTCCAATTGCTCTTTCAATTCTTTCAATTCAATCGGTGCCATTCTGTACGGAGCCCTTGAAATCGGAACTATACCTAGCATCAACTCAATACTGAAGTCTATCTCTCTAATCGGAGGCAAACCCGGAATCTCATCTGGGAAGACATCAGCAAACTCGCAAATCACTGGCAATTCAGCCAAGGATGGACTCGATTTCAGTAAATCAACTGAATAGACAAGGAATCCCTATACTCCTTTCTGTAACAATCGAGTCATAGACAATACGGATATCAAAGGAATTCTAGATCTAGAACCCTTACCGTAGAATTTCCACTCATTAGCCATATCTGGTCTGAATCTCACAATCTTGTGGAAACAATCAACTGTAGCTCTGTACTTGGTAAGCATATCAATACCGATAATACAGTCAAAATCAGACAACCCAAGTACGATGCAATCTAGCTCAATCTCATGCCCGTCATACTGTACTAAACAATGTTTAACAGAATTCACTGAAATCAAACATGTCCCCCAACGGAGAAGAGACAGACACTACAGATGATAACGACTCCATAGGCAATGCATGACTCAATGAAAATCTCTCAGAAATAAATGTATGAGAAGCACCGGTATCTATCAATACATAAGCAGGATAACCACATAAAGAACAGTTACCTGCAACAACATCATCTGGTGCTTCCTGGGCCTGCTCCTCTGTCAAAGCGAATACTCTGGCCTGCTGTCTAGGAGGCTGGCTCACTGTCTGGCTACCTCCGGGCCTCTGCTGTGACTGAGCTGGGGCTGGCTGAAACGAATGAACAGCAGTGGATCGTCTATCAATCTGCGCCGCTGGTCCAGATGATTCGGCTCCCTGGGATATTTGGGAACCTCTCTGTGGACACACCCTAGCAAAGTGTCCCTGTTGTTTGCAGATGTTGCAACTACCAGTCACTTCCTGGCATTGCTCGGTCGGATGTCTCCCTGCACAAGTTCTGCAGTACACTCCAGTATAGATCTGGCTCTGTCAAGAACCACCAGAGCTAGATGAACTGCTCCCTGCCTTCTTGAATTGCTTTCCTTTAACTTTCAAGAAGTCCTTCTTTCCATTACTGATACTGCCACCCTCAAATCTGGGAGGTGGTTGCTATGGTCTCGGTGCTGGAGGAACATAGGAAGCTCCTTTCTGTCTAATCATACTAGCTTCGGCTCCTTTTGCTCTATTCAGGGCGTCAGTGAAATTATTCGGTTGCCCAGTGTTCACCAATGTAACGATCTCGGGTTCAAACCATTGATGAACTGATCAGCAATAGCTTCTTCATTCTCGGCCACATGTGGAGCAAATCTCAACAAGGTAGAGAACTTGGTCACATACTCTTCAACGTTCAACTGCCCCTGTCTCAGATTGGCAAATTCTGCCCCCTTGTCTTTCCTGTACGACACTGGGAAGAATCTCTGATAAAACTCAGTTCTAAAAACATGCCAGGTAATAGTCGTACCTCGGTGCTCCAATGCTCGCTTCGTTGTAATCCACCAGTTCTTGGAAACATTATGCAATTGGTGCCCAATCAGTCGAACTCTACGCTCATCAGTGTAATCTAACGAATCAAACAGAATTTCTATGTCATCTAACCAGCTCTCACAGTCGACAGAAGTCTCTGTTCCTTTCAGGATTGGCGGTTTAAATGACTGAAACCTCTTCAACAGTGTTTCCATCGATGTAGCTGTAACATCCATTGAAGGATTCGAAGTACTACCATGTTCTGGTATTCTTCGGGGAGGCATATCTGATTATCAAAAGGGTGAGCAACCAAATACAACAAACATGTTTCAGTCCTCCACTGATCATCTTACTGCTGATCAAGAATCGGTTCTGATTCATTCTCAATAATACACGTTACCAAATCAAATCAGATAGTCAAGTAAACATGTATTTTAAAGCAGTAAGTCATGCTAGCAATCAAAAGCAAGGAAAGAAACTCATTCTACCCCGCTCACTAGCTTCTATCTCAGGGTAAAGGATCTATCGCTCTGATACCACCTGTTGTGGGGACCCGGACGCTAATCATCTTCTTAATCGTCATTGGAATAATTAGATCAATGTAAATAATCTGGGTCTAAATTTTTTTTAAATGCGGAATGTAATGGGATTCAATCTATTATACATATCAATATTAAAGTACAAATCTTGTACTATATATATATACAATCATTCAACTAAGGTTTAACAACTAAATTTCAAGTGTCCAAACCATATCTCTAATCCAAGTCCGTAGTCTCCACTCTAGTCACAATCTATCTTCATCTCCTCGACCCCGATCATGTCCCACCTGTTTCCATGCACACATACAAACACGACAACAGCCGGATAACTCCGGTGAGATATATATCCCACTATAAACAATGTAAACATGCAATCATATTAAAGCATATATAAAAGCATGAAACACATATCAATAACATGTATCAAATCTGCAAAACATGTATCAATAAAATCTCTGAATCACACTCTGTAACTACTAGAATCTGACTTGACTCATCCTAATCTAGGGATCCAGATCTGAATAAGAACGCAACGTTCTCCCATCTACTTTACCCCAGCTAGATGGTGGTACGTTCTTAGTTCTAGACTTTGGCTGTCTATATTGAAGATCTGCAATAGGAGTCGGTCTTCTCCTCAGTCTATCAATATATATCCAAAAGTCTAGTGACTTGGCGGTTCTGCCATGGCGGTTCTACCAAAGACTAGGCGGATCTGCCCAATTCTAAGTCATGCTTTGCTACAATTCAATAGAGTAAGAATATCACTATCAAGCATTGCAAATATCGAAATGCAATAATCATTCAGTATGTGATTTTGGGAAACTCAAGTGGAATCGAACTCGAGTTGTACAATCCCGCATCAACATTAATTTATACATTTCTTTATGTCAATCTGACTCTGTCGAAGTCCCGAACTCAGAACTAAATCGAATTCTGTTTCAACGGCATAACTGCATAATCTCAGTATACCCATCAATACAAATCAACAAATATCAATTCCCACAACTCATACTCAATAACGATACAAATCTGATATCACATCTCAGGTCAAATCAACTCTGAAAATCATAACAATTCGATACGGTATTTGTTTCTCCATCCAATTTCGATTATACGATGTCTGATCTCGCAAGAACAACATATATGAATCATATCGGATTCTGGCAGTATCATATTTCAAATGATAATAAAACGTAACAAAACTTACGTCCAGTTGAAGCTCTCGTCAATAGGAACACAATACTGAAGTCGGATTGAAATTCTACCGGACGGATCTTGCAAAATCACGATTTACAATCCCACGAAGCTATTTCTCTGAAGCTTCTTTCCTCCGTTTCTTCTTTCTGAATTGAAGGAAAGATATGTGTATATATATATCCAATTGCATGCAAAAGTAACGTGTCTATTTTTCATGAATTTCGGTCGGCGCTCGGGCGGTTAATCTTTATCGCTCGGGCGCGGAAGTTTCTGTCGAGATACTCAGCTGATCATCTCCTGGCGCTCGGGCGGTAATATTCTACCGCTCGGGCACCAAACATTCTGTCCAAGAAGTAAACTCATGGTGCATTGGTGCTCGGGCGGTTCTTTTCTACCGCTCGGGCGCCAGATGTTCGGTCAAACATTTTGGCTTATACTGTAACGATGCCCTGCTTCTTCATTTGAGTTCCTATAACCTCAATTCTGTCAATTAAA
This sequence comes from Primulina tabacum, assembly GCF_025594145.1. Classification (NCBI taxonomy): domain Eukaryota; kingdom Viridiplantae; phylum Streptophyta; class Magnoliopsida; order Lamiales; family Gesneriaceae; genus Primulina; species Primulina tabacum. Next base: position 41,034,342 of record NC_134552.1, read on the forward strand.
ACGTCTGATTACAGTAATTAAATCTCGGGCATTACAAATTTAAACTAAAAATAACCTCTCTGTGGATCGATCTCGTACTCACGAAATATATTACATGCAGACAACCTACACTTAGGTGAATTATAATTTAAGTAGTAGCAAGTTTTTGGCGCCGTTGCCGGGGAGGTATATATTAAGTTAATATTTGTTATTTATGTTTTATTAATAAGTATTGTGTTGTTTTTATTTGTATGAGTATTTGGAGTCGAAAAAAAGTGGTAGACTTATTCAAGTATCTGAAAATAATTTAAACATGAATGATAATTCAAATAATCAAGATAATAATAATAATAATCAAGAACATGATCAATTTAGAACATTTAGGCACCATATGAATCCTATTAGAACTAGTGCCCCATCTTGTTTAGTTTTTTCTACTGAGGCATCTAATTCAATTTTAAATCTCAAATTATTCAGCTTTTACCAAATTTTCATGGCTTAGATTCTGAAAATCCATATTAACATTTAAGAGAATTTGAGGAAGTTTGTAACACTTATAATGATCAAAATTGTAGCATGGATATAGTTCGATTAAAGATTTTCCCTTTTTCTTTAAAAGATAAAGCTAAAACATGGCTACAAAATTTGAGATCGAGTTCAATAAGGTCATGGGAAGAAATGCAACAACAATTTTTTAAAAACTTTTTCCTTTCCCATAGAACAAACTCTTTTAAAAGACAAATTACAACTTTTTTCTCAAAAACAAGGAAACATTTTATCAATGTTAGGATATATATAAAGAATTACTTAATACATGCCCACATTATGGTTTTGAAACATGGAGAATAGTTTCTCACTTTTATGAAGGTCTTATACCTAAAGATAGGTAAATGATAGAATTCATGGTAATGGCACTTTTGAAGATAAAAACCCAAATGAAGCTAAAGATATTCAAGCTAAACTTGCATCTTTAGCAAGAAAAATTGAGTCATTAGAAATGAAAAAGACCGGTCAATTAAAAAGTATTCAAGAAATTGTTTGTCATATATGTGATACACATGATCATTCTACAAAAGATTGTCCAACATTACCTTCATTTAAAGAATGTCTCCATGAACAAGCAAATTATGTTAACAATTATAAAAAACCAATACTAGATCCTTTTTCACCATCATATAATCCTGGATGGAAAAATCATCCTAATTTTAGTTGGAGGAATGATAATAATGCACAACACTCACAACAATATTTTCAAAATAACCAAAATCATCAAGGTTATATTCCTTATGTTACACCTCCAAGAAAAAACTTTGAAAATGTAATTCATGTATTTATCCAAAAGCAAGAGTCTATCAATATTCAAAACAGTCAATCTATGAATGATTTGAAATAAACTCTTGCAAAATTTGAATCTGCACTTAATATTCATGAAAAAGAAAAATTTCCATCTCAACCTCAACCTAATCCTAAAAATCAAAATCAAGAATTAAAAAATGAAAAAATTGATCATATAAAATCTGTTATTACCCTTAGAAGTGGTAAAATAGTTAATGATCCATATAATAATGAAAACAAGGATCATTTAAATTCAAAGAGTAAGGATGATAATCCTGATACTTTTGAGAATGATGATACCTTAAATTCTAAGAATAATATGGTAAATGATAAATCATCTGAAATAGTAAATGAGTCAAATAAGCCTTCACCATTTCCTCGTGCATTAACAAATCATAAAAAACAAAAAAGTGATTCCGATATCTATGAAGTTTTTAAACAAGTAAAGATAAATATTCCATTATTAGGTACCTTCCTATGCAAAAATTTTAAAAGACTTATGTACTGTGAAGAGAAAATTTCATGTGAAGAAGAAAGCATTCTTGGCCGAACAAGTAAGTTCTATTCTTCAAAACAATTCTAGTTTAAAATATAAAGATCCTGGTTGTCCAACAATTTCATGTATTATTGGAGAAAATAAAATTAAAAAATCTTTGTTAGATTTGGGAGAAAGTGTGAATTTACTTCCTTATTCAGTTTATGAAAAACTTAATTTAGGAAAATTAAAACTCACTTCTGTTACTCTCTTACTGGCGGATAGGTCAATCAAAATACCTAGAGGTGTTGTAGAAGATGTGTTGGTTCAAGTTGATAAATTCATATATCCTGTAGATTTTATTGTTTTGGATACACAACCAATAGAAGTACATAATGAAATTCCAGTAATATTGGGACGACTATTTCTAGCAACTTCAAATGCTTTAATTAATTGTCGAAATGGAAGAATGAAATTGTCTTTTGGAAATATGACTTTAGAACTTTATGTGTTCAATTTATGTAAACAACCAAGTATAAATGAAAATGAATATGATAATGAAATAGAAACATTTGTGGAAGAAAATCAACAATCTGAAGTTTTTTCAATTGAAAGTTTTGAGTTTGAAAATAATTTTAAAGAAGATGATAATACAAAACTTGAATTAAAAGTTTTACCGTTAGAATTGAAATATGTATTTTTTGGTGAAAATAAAACATTCCATGTTGTAATTTCTTCCAATCTTTTACCAAATCAAGAAGAAGATTTAATTAACTTACTTAAAAAATATAAAAATGCAATTGGATGGACTTTGAAATATATAAAAGGTATAAATCCTTTAATTTGCACACATAGAATTCACTTGGAAGAAAATGCTAAAACATATCAACAACCACAAAGAAGGTTAAATCCACATACGAAGGAATTTGTTAAGAATGAAGTATTAAAACTATTAGATGCTGGAATTATCTATCCACTCTCAGATAGTAAATGGGTAAGTCCAACACAAGTAGTACCTAAAAATTCAGGCATCACTGTTATAAAAAATGAAAAGGGAGAGTTATTACAAGCAAGGATTCCATCTAGTTGGCGTATGTGCATTGATTATATAAAATTAAATGATTCGTCTAGAAAAGATCATTTCCCACTAACATTTTTAGATCAAATTCTAGAAAAAGTAGCAGGTAATTTTTATTACTTTTTTCTTGATGGGTATTCGGGGTATTATCAAATACCTATATCATTAGAAGATCAAGAAAAAACTACTTTCACTTGCCTTTTTGGACCTTTTGCATTTAAAAGAATGTCATTTGGTTTATGTAATGCTCCGGCTACTTTTCAAAGATGCATGTTAAGTATTTTCAGTGATATGATTGAAGAATTTGTAGAAGTTTTTATGGATGATATAACTGTTTTTGGAAACTCATTTGAAAATTGTCTTAAAAACCTAGAAGAAGTATTAAAAAGATGTGAAGAAAAAAATCTTGTTTTAAATTGGGAAAAATGTCATTATATGGTTAAATCTGGGATTGTTTTAGGACATGTGATATGTGAAAAAGGAATTGAAGTTGTCAAAGTCAAAGTTGATGTTATTTCTAATTTAACATCACCAAAAACGGTCAAAGAAGTTCGATCATTCTTGGGTCATGCAGGATTTTATAGAAGGTTTATAAAAAATTTCAGTATAATATCTAAACCAATTTCAAATATTTTAACAAAAGATACACAATTTGAATGGAATCAAAAATGTGAAAATGCTTTCACAAAAATTATTGATCTTTTTGTTACATCACCTATTTTACAACCTCCAGATTGGTCTTTACCATTTGAATTAATGTGTGATGCAAGTGATTATGATATAGGAGCTGTGTTAGGACAAAGAAAAGAAGAAAAACCTTATGCAATCTATTATGCTAGTAGAACCTTAAATAGTGCCCAAATAAATTATTCAACTACTGAAAAATAATTACTTTCAGTAGTATTTGCATTAGATAAGTTTCGATCTTACTTAATTGGTTCTACTACAATTGTTTACACTGATCATTCTGCCGTAAAATATTTATCAAATAAACAAGATTCTAAGCCAAGATTAATACGGTAGATTTTATTGTTACAAGAATTTGATATTATAATTAAAGATAAAAAAAAGAAAAGAAAATTTCGTAGCCGATCATTTATCTAGAATAATGACTGAATCATTTCATAATGAAATACCAATAAATGAAAATTTTCCAGATGATCAGTTGTTTTATGCTACTATTATGCCATGGTTTGCTAACATTGTAAATTTTCTTGTGACAAATAAAATGCCTTCTCATTGGAATTCACAGGATAAGAATAAATTATTGATAGAAGTTAAAAATTTTTATTGGGATGATCCTTATTTGTTTAAGTATTGTCCTGACCAAATTTTTCGACGATGCATACCCGACAATGAAGTAAGTAATGTTATTAAAATTTGTCATTCTGAAGCATATGGAGGTCATTTTTCGTCCAATAAAACAGCTACAAAAATCTTACAATGTGGATTTTATTGGCAGTATTTATTCAAAGATACGCATTTATTTTGCAAATCTTGTAAAAACTGTCAGAAGATGGGATTAATTTCAAAACGAAACATGATGCCTTTAAATCCAATCATAATTATTGAAATATTTGATAGTTGGGAGATAGATTTTATGAGTCCATTTCCATTATCTTTTGGATTTACCTATATTTTAGTCGTTGTTGATTATGTTTCAAAATAGATTGAAGCAATTGCATGTAGAACTAATGATCATAAAATTGTTATAAAATGTTTAAAAAAAAATATTTTTAGCCGATTTTGAATACCTAGAGCAATATTTATTGATGGGAGAAGTCATTTTATAAATAAATCATTTTCTTCTTTGTTAAGAAAATATGGCATTACACATAAAGTTTCTACCACATATCTTCCTCAAATTAATGGTCAAGTTGAACTTGCAAATAGAGAAATCAAACAAATTTTAGAAAAAACAGTTAATCCAAATCGAAAAGATTGATCTTTAAGATTAACTAATGCATTTTGGGCATATAGAACTGCATTTAAAACATCATTAGGGATGTCACAATATAGGTTAGTTTTTGGTAAGCATTGTCATTTACTGGTTGAACTTGAACATAAAGCTTATTGGGCAATTAAAGCATTTAATGTTAATTTAGATGATGCATCTAAATTAAGAAAATTGCAATTAAATGAACTTGAAGAATTAAGAAATGATGCATATGAAAATTCAAAGATTTATAAAGATAAAGCTAAAGTCTTTCATGATAAAAATATTATGAGAAAGTCATTTGAATTTGGACAAAAAGTTTTACTTTATAATTCTCGTTTGCATTTATTTCCAGGAAAACTAAGATCGAGTTGATCAGGACCATTTATAGTTAAATTTGTTTATTCTCATGGTGCTGTTGATATTGAAAATCCTAAAAATAATGACGTGTTTAAAGTTAATGTGCAAAGACTTAAGCCTTTTATAGAAAATGAAATTCTTAATGATGAGTTTATGCTTTTATATTATCCACAATTGTTGTTTGATATTTTCATTTTTTTTGCAGATTCTAGTTCATTTCCCGGTTAAGTGGCGGATAACGGTACTCTGTGACTGTTTAAGTCGGTCTTCAGTTTTCCCAAAATAACTGAAATATATATATTATATTAATTATAATAAAAATTAAAAAAATATATGGATGCGTGTATTATGAATCTTCGTAAATATTTTGCTTGTTTACCAGATAATGCGCTGAAAAAAATATATAAAGCTAGATGTGAGCGACTAAGGTTGATGATGTCTTATGGCATACCGAATGATGTCCGTATGATAATTGAAGCAAAAGTCCGATAGGTTGGGGAAAGAAGTGAAATAATAATAAGACAAATGCCAGGATTTGGTAAAAGCATATATGCAAAAAAACGAAGAGCTAAACGTATAGGTGGATGTCATAAATGTGCAAGGTGGACTTGTAAGGGGAAATGCAAAAATGTTGGAATGACATCAATGACTAGAGAAGATAAAATTTTATTCATTAAAAACGGTCTGAGTAAAGAGCCTTTGGATAATTTTCTAGAGGTTCTTGATACGCATTCTAGTGGGTACGTGTAAAATGAACTTCTTAAACTATGGTGGCAATTTCAACATGAGGAATATCAATATGGACAGTGGAATCAGCCTTACAAAGATCCTACTGTTGTAACACATCTATTTTGATAAGTAATATATATATATATACACACACACACACACAATTTAGTCTTGGGAATCTGACGTTAAAAGACCCTGTTTGCCAATTTATAAGAAAATTGGATGGGAAGCATATCCTCGACTCATGGAAGGCGTTGAAGTCGTTACCGAACGCAAAAACAGAGGAAGATGTGAGCCACAATCACAACTACGCTGTATATATGTGTTTTAATTTTATGTCATTTTTATTTTCTTTTATTAATAATAATTTCCTGTTCAAATATTGACTTTTGGCATGGTACGCTTATAAATTCATATGCTGTGATCTAACAATTACAGAAAACATATTTCTAAACATGTCAACATCCACGGTAAGTAAAATAAAAAATATTTGTGTATTTTGTGGATCTATTGCAAGAAAATATTCAATTTATGAAGAAGTAGCAGAAAAGCTTAGAATAACACTTGCTAAAAAAAAGATTCATTTGGTATATGGTGGTGGTGAAGATGGTCTCATGGGAAATGTTGCTAAAGCTGCGCATATAGGTGGAAGTGAAGTCTTAGGCATTATTCCGATTACTTTAGCCAATCTTACTGCACCAACAATAGGAGAAGAAATGAAAGTGGACAACATGTATGAACGAATTACTCAAATGATTGAACATTCAGATGCTTTGCCAGGAGGTTTCGGTACTTTGGAGGAAATATTTCATACTGTTTGCTGGACACAATTAAATATCCACAATAAGCCAATTGGTTTGTTAAATGTTAACAATTATTATGATAAACTGTTATCGTTTCTTGATGATGTTGTGGAACATGGATTTCTTTCATTAGCTTCATGAAGGATGTTAGTTTCTACTACAAGTGAATGTGAACTTATTGATTTACTGCAAGGATTTAGTCATCAACCAGATACATTCTTATCTCAATGTAATTGGCCAACATCCAAGAGTAAGAAAAGAAAATTCATGCGATGCTAAACTTGTGATTCAACGGTATGTTTTAACTTTTTTTTTTAAAGGTATGAATAATTTCTTCTTCTTCTCCTCTTAGTTTTTTTTTTATTATATGAAAATAAAAATATATACTTATATATAGTAATAGTAATAATAATTTTTATTTCAATGTCGAGTAAGGTGTCAGTAAAATGCACCTGAGACGCATTAGTTAATAATTATTGAAAAATCACAATACACTAGATTTTAATATTCATTATATTCAAATTACAAACTACAAGAAAATTTAGTATTTCATATGTACCAATTTCTATATATATATAAATATATATTGATCATTTAATATAAAATGTATAATAGATGTGTTTATTTATTTATATATATTTATATATAGAATTGTGTGTGTTTTCAAATAAAATAATTTCTAAAAATTTTATGAGAATATAGCTAAAAGATATGGTTTGTATGGTTGTTAACATATATAATTGAAAGAATTTTTTTTGTTAAAGTATAATATATACTTACACAACTTTTGTGAGTAAGTGGTGAGAAATGAGAAAACAATTAATAAACTTTTATTGATTATTAAAAGATGGTTAATTACAAGAATATAACTCCCCTAAAAAAATATTTATAAAAAATGTAAATAAATAATGGACTGCAAAGTACTTTATTCATTTTAATTTATTTTTTTTCTAGATTTGATTGATGTACTATCAATGTGTTGTAAAAACAACTATCAATGTGTTCTTAAAAAAAATAACAAACAAACAAAAAGATTTGTTGTGTTAGATAAGTTTCAAAGGTAGTCGGATGTATCCGTTATATAAATGTTTATATATATATATATTTATATATATATATATATATATTTATGGTAGAATATTTGGATAAAAAATTTTATGTCATTATAAAATTTTGCAGTCACGTTATTTAAAAAAATAGAAAGAAAAAAAAAGAAAAAAAAAAGAAAAAAACGGGGATTTTATTCTTTGTAAATTTTCCTATTTTGTTTTCAATATTAGTTTATTTTATTGTCTGCGTTAATACTTAGCCTTTTTCAATGAGAGTTAATATTCATTCCAACTCCATGAGTGAAAACTGGCTATTCATTAAATATTTTGACCTGAAAGAATATATGGAGTTGAGGCTTTTACAAAAATATTCTTGATATTATACATGTTATGGTGGGTGGTGTGAATTATCTTTTGACTATATTATTATAAAAAATTTAGAAATTTTAAAATTATATATATATTATTACTTTATATATTATGTGAAAATAAGAATAATAATAAAAACACATCTAATTATATATTATATTAAACGAAAAAAATAAATATATATATATAAATCGGTATATTATTTTGTTTTTCAAATGAATATGTTTGTATATTTGAATATATAAAAGGAATAAAGAATCTTGGTTGTGATTTTTTGATAAATTTTATTTTATTACTAAGGGACTAGTAATAAGATAGTGTGGGGGTGTGATGAAATTTAAAATTAATAATTTATTATATGTTAAAACCTATATTTTAAAATTTAAGTTTCATTAAAATTATAAAATTATGTTATTTTAGTATTGTTTGTTTATATTTAATTGTCTTTCTAAATATGTTTTATTTTCAGGTTTTTTACGTGTTGGTAAAATAATGATAACTCAAGCTACAAAATTCAAATGGAGGTAGTTCAAACATTTTTGGAATCCTTGAGAAATTATCTACAACTTTGTAGAAGACATGATTGCTTAAAAAGTTTATGAAGATGATCAAATTGTGCAAATATCAAAAGGAAAACAGATTTACTTTTACTATGATCAGCATATAGTAAAAAAATCATAAATATTTCAATATTTAACCAAATAAGGTGAACCAAAAGGCCAAAATTATCTACAGACAATTCTCCACATGTTTGTTGTTTTGAGCAGAGTCAAATTCGGTGATTAAAGTCGTGAAGCATAGCATTGAAAGAAGGGCCATGGAATTGAAGTTGGAGAAGACAAAAACTACTATTACAACTACATGACATTAATAAAATTTTTGACCCTTTCTCTCATTTGGCCTATAAATAGAGGACTTGTGCTAGCTTGAGAATCATTCTATCCCATTGCAAAATATAGTGTGTTTGTATTAAAGTTCTAAATTCCAATATATTTTTCATTTTCCCAAATATGAGTGTTGATCAAAAGTAAACTTATGGAAAGCTAAATCTATTATGTCAAGGTGAAGATGATGAATTCTCGATGAAGTAAGATTGTTTATATTTTTTATATTCTTTCTTTATTTATTTTCATTTAGCTAACTTCTTTTTATTGTAGGTATAATAATGAATTACTTGTTGTTATCAATTTACACCAAATGCTTGATACCATTAAAGTGGTTATCTTGAATTGTTGTTTAATTTTGATATAATAAATACTTCATCAATGATGATTATTGTTATATTATATATACATATATATATATATATATATGTATATATATATATATCAATATAATATATATATATATTGATATAATTATATCATATATTTTATTTAGACGATAGTGTGGCTCTGCCGGTTGTTCTAAATGCAATATTATGATTTAATACTAACATCTAACAATCTAACATTTACTTTATCGCAACTAACTTTTATTTTTCGCATCTAACTTTTACTTTCTCGCAACTAACTTTTACCTTCCCGCAACTAACTTTTATTTTTCTGCAACTAACATTTACTTTATCGCAACTAACTTATTAAATCATATATTTCATTTAGGCAATAGCGTAGTTCTGCCGGTTGTTCTAAATGAAATATAATGATTTAATTTAACATTTATTTTATGCAATTATATATTTATATAGTTATATATATATAATCATACGTACCATATATAAAATATCGGTTAATTCGATATTTTCTATAGTGAGAACTATATTATATTATATGTGTGTTTAATTATTTAATTTTCTTTGAAATATTATTTATGGTGGTTTCCTTTGTTTTACTTTTAGTTAAACAATATTACATAAACCAAAATAAATCCTTGAGCCTTGACAAAATTTATAATTTGTAAACTTCATTCTTGAATTTGGTAATTTATAAATTAATAAATTAACTAAAAATAACCTCTCTGTGGATCGATCTCGTACTCACAAAATATATTACTTGCAGACAACCTACACTTGGATGAATTATAATTTAAGTAGTAGCAATAGCCCATCTCCTTTTCAACGAACCAAATGCTCTTTCAATAATCTTTCTTGCTTGAAAATGCCTCCAATTGACTAAATCCTTGTGATCTTGAGGTGCGGATGCACGGTTGCCCCAAGCATCCTTATGATATCTTGCTTGTCTGTACGGAGTCAAGAAACCCTCTATATTAGTGTATCCATTATCACAAAGATAATAACAACCTGAACAATGATTACATATGAAAGAAGTATTCTCACGAAAAACCTTTTATGGTAAAATATAAATGTTGACATAGCTAAAAAATAGAGACAAATAGACAACAAACTTATTCATATATAACCTCTTGGAACCTTGAATGTATCATCTCGAGTTAATGCATCTCTTAAAACTCTTGCATCAGCGGCATATCCATCCCAACCAGTAAGAGCGTAAATAAAGTTCAAGTTCGATCACAAACCCCCAACACATTAACCGTATTATTTATTTTTCTGGTTCTATATTTGGCAAAATTATGGTATCGTACCAAATCGAACCAACATTAAACTGACGTTTTACCATGATTAAAAATACCCCAAACACACTGAAAAATATGCATAATAACTGTAAAACACGAAAATAGGTGAATGGAACTCAAAAACATAAAACTCTTTCGAGAGTCATTTTGGCACATTTCACCGTAAATTCTCATACGACCTCTAAACTCGACCAAATCACAAACGGCCAAAAACATGACTTTCCTAACTCATTAAGGTAGTGTCCAGTCCAAGGCCATAGGCTAAAAGCCCACCAAGAACTCACACAAGCCTTCTGAATCGGACTCACAGTTGCTGTCACATACAGAAATTTCAGTAGCAGCTATGGTGTGTGCATGAGGTATATAGATGAAACAAATGGCCGTGGGCTTGAACCATCAACCAGAGACTCATACCAACATCCTAATGCATGGCTTGGACCATGTCTAAGGGCTAAAAGCCAAACATAACCCAAACCAATACCTAGGACAAAATCAAGCTCTTACCGAGAGCCCACTTGTTGTGTAGTGTTTTGTATCGCAATATTGTACTGTCTTGTCTCGTTCCAAGGGCCATTTGATCAACCTTGGCTCGATCTAGATATGATGAAGAGTTGTATGAATCATGGCTATGGGCTAGAAGCCAACCATAATCCAAATAACACACCAAAACCGAAACCAATTTCATTAAAAAAAAACAGAATTTTAGAACCGTGGGACACTTGACATGTTGCTGTAAAATCTGAATGATCCGTGAACTAGGCTTGGAGAAACTGATTTGGTCTCTTCCTAGACATGATAAGGTAGGGTTCTAACCATGGCTACAGTCCCTAGGACAGCCATGATTCGAACACACTCACCTTACCCACTCAATGGCCAAACCGAGACCCATTCTGCACATAAGAGAAATTCTGATGTCATTCTTTCGTTTTGTGAGGGTATGGACTGAAACAAATGAACCACAAACACCCTAACACATTCTAAATTATGCCTAGAAGCAGTCATGAAAGTTTGGAACCGAACATCATCCTGAAACCAACAAAATTACAGTAGCCGTGAAGCACCATCAAAAAAACGAAAAGCTGTACAGATTTCTTTCAAATGTTTTGCTGTCAAATTGTGTTGTGTCACTTGATTTATGAACATATACTGATTTAAAATATCTACTATGACTTGATTGAAGAGCAAAGAAGTAATATATACATGCCTGGAATTTTTTTTGTTAAAAACAAATCAAAACGACAATACGACGCGACGGAACGGAGTTGTTTTCTCTTCTTTGATTCAGCTGCTGATCTCGATTTTCAAGCTGCTGTTTTCTGCTAATTTTCGAAGGTGAGGTTGTGGGGAATGTAGGTGATGAAGGTGAATAATATAATAGGTGCTAAAGGTGCCATTATATGCCTTTAGTTTGGGAGTTACAAGTCAAGAATTTGAGTGGTTTTTGATTCACTTTTCTCCTCCTGGTTGCCGAGACTTTAGCTGCTGTACTTCTGATATTTTCGAGTATATAGGATGTAGGATATGTAGGTAAGGAAGATGAATGTTAATAGTGGTGTTAAAGGGTCCATAATATACATTAAAATTGGAGTTACAAGTGAAGGAGTTGAAGGAATTTGAATTGTTTCTCATCCTTGGCTGCAGCTTTTCTTATTCTTATTCTTGCTGTACGTTTCAAGCTAATTTCCTAGGCTAGTGGTTGAGGAGAAATTAGGTGGATAATAGTATTTGAATTAGTGAATTAAAGGTAAAGGAATGTATACACTGTAAAGTCCATTTAGAAGTGCCTTGAATGAGGGGTTACTAACCATTTGAATTTGTCTAGAGAGGTTGACCGAAAGTTGATGCTATTGCATGGTATAATATTGTTTAATCCTGGTATCTTAAATGTTTAAGGTTTTTAAATACCACTATGTTTATTTTAGTGAATTAACGCATTAATTTAGGATAACTCTTGCATGGCATTGCATGTTTTTAAAATATTTAATTATTTAAATGCTATGTTAAATTTCTTGAATATATTATATTTAGATTAATTCATCCTCCATTGTTTACACATTTTACTTTAAGTTTTAATTAAATATTAACCTAAAGAACTTATTTAACAACCTAGCTCTAATTAATTTAATAAATCCTAAAACATTCTTTTTCTTTAAATTAAATTATTCCTTGACTTTAAATTAAATTTAGGAATATTTTTCTTATTATTAGTCTTATCTCTAATCTCCAAACTCCGGTCCGGCCTCGCGTATTTATCCTGGAAAGATAAATCTAAACATCTACTTTTAAAATAAATAATCACGACTTAAAATTATTAAAATAAATCAAACACTTCATATATTTATAAAAATTCATTTTTTTTATTTAAATATTAGCAATTATGCATGACTTATACGTAATCTGATTTTTCGGGTTCTACACTGGAGTGGCAGCTAGGTTGCTGGAACTAGAAAAAAAATACAGCCGCACGCAATTGAGGTTCATGTAGCGGCTGTAGGTGTTGGATCTTGTTGTTCAGCGTATGGCTGGTCTAGGGCTCTTGGCTACGGTTTGGGGCATGTCTTAGGGTCCTAGGATGAGTCTTGGTGTGGTGGTTCATGAGCTGGTTGGCTGTAAAGAAGGCTGGAACTAAAACAATACAGCTGCACAGAATTGGGGTGCATGTAAGGGCTGTAGGTGTTTGATCTTATGGTTTCGGCTAGGGGCTGGGTTGGGGCTCTTGGCTATGATTTAGGCAGTCTCTAAGGGTCCTAGGATGAGCCTAATTAAGGTGGTTTGTGGCTTGGTTGGCTGGAGAAAGCTGTACAACCAGAAACATGAAAGCTGCACAATTTGAGTCTCTTGTAGCTGCTGTCACGGTTCTGATTTTTTGGGGCTTAGGTGATGGTTCTGAATTAAAAAGGGCTTAACCATGGTCTTAAGTTATGTCTAAGGGTCGAGTCTAGGGCCTGGTTCGGGTCTGGTTCGAGTCGGTTTAAGCATGAAGTAGTTAGAAGCATGCTAGGGTCATGGCTAGAGTTGGACGATGGCTTGCTGGAATTTCCAGCAGCTGTTCAGGGTCTTATTCGAGTGTCAAAAGGTCTGGTTTTGAGGTTTTTAGGACCTTTTAGATGTTTTTAAGGTATGGTAAAAATTTGGGAAAGTTTTGGTTAAGTTTCGGTCCGATTCGGATTAAAACGGGACCCCGATCCAAGTTTTAAAACGAATCGGTTAGGTTGTAAAATGAGCTCGAGTTTACGTTTATGAATGCTTATAAATATGTTTTGGGATATTTTACGGAGTTCGGAAAGCTTCGGGTCAATTTTAGACGTTTAGGGGTAAAACGATAATTTTTTTGGTTTCCAGGGGCAATATGATCATTTTGCACCAGGGGTAAGATTTTGGTCAAGGCAGCGCGTCCTGAGCACAAATTCATGATATTTTAAATGTTCACGCATCATGATTCACGATTTTTAAGATTTTATAAAAATATACGTTGCATGCTTGAATTTAAAGGAAATTGCATTTATACATGAATTTTATAAGTGATGAAAATGATAATTTTTAGAATGACGGGAATTAGTTGTGGCTATCGAAGTATATGTAAATGTTTAAGACGTATATGTAAATGCTGATGATGATGATGAGGCCTAGGCACAGTGGATGGGTAATCCTGTCACTGATGTCCGACAATCGCCGGGTACCGCGGTTCTATGTATGATGGATCCATCGTAAATGATGTACGATAGTCACCTCTAATGAACTGAATTAACCAATGATAAAAGATGAATGATGAACGATGAATGATGAACGATGAACGATGAATGATGAACGATAAACGATGAATGATGAATGATGATTAACGATGAGCTGTTTTGACACGTCATGATTTTACACGACACGTTTATGTTCATGTTTTAAAGTTCATGAAAGGTATGTTGGCATATGATTTTACACGACATGTTTATGTTCATGTTTTAAAGTTCATGAAATGTATGTTGACATATGATTTTACACGACACGTTTATGTTCATATTCTAAAGTTCATGAAAGGTATATTGACATATGATTTTTACACGACACGTTTACGTATATGATGACATGACATGCTTTAATACGATATGATTTTATACAACACGTTTATATTATGCTTTTAAGTTCATGAAAGATATGTTGAGTATGATATTTTTCACTGTTGTGTGCTATGTATATGTACTTGTTATTCCTGGTACAGGCGTGTTGATTCTTTAGACTCACTAGGCGTGTGTGATGCAGGTGAGCCAAATGCTGAGGAGACTGGAGGTGCCGTACTCTGAGTAGGCAGACCTGGTGCGGTGACACGACCCGAGGACCACATGTTTTCCGCATTACGATTTATGAAATTGAGAGGAGATGAATATTTTCATACGTTGATGATTTTAAGATTTTTATTATTTTATGTTTTCTTATGATTATGGATGAGTTTGGTTAATATTTAAACTGCACTATTTTTACGGTAAATAATTTCGATTATTTTAAATGTTATTTCAAAAATGCGAGCTTTTATTAAAAAAATGTCCAGTAGAATTTTAAAAAAGAGTGAGACATTACAAAATATATCTAATTTTTTTATTTTGGTATATAGATATACACGCATCCAGATTATGCAAGATTCAAGAATTGAGATAAGGAAATATTGAATATATACATACATGTATAAAGTATTTCAAAATTTATGGGTATAATTTCGAAACTAGTAAATTAAAATACAAGATAAAGATTTAATATTAAGATAAATTTAGATAAGTTGATAGTGTAATATCATATTTTTGAAATTATCACATATTTATGGATATATATTTCAGAAATATATATCCAAAGGGATGGATTAAAGTCATCACGTAAGCAAATTTATGCATGGAAATTTTGAAAATTGTATACTAATTTGATGAATTAAAAGATTACGATCTATCCAAAACTCAAATATTGGATTAAAATATATCCTATATTTAAACTTGAATACAAAGTTTGAACGTGAGGATAATACGCGAGATAGATAGCATCTACACTCCTGTAAAGAGGGCAGCACCCCACTCGATCACACCTCTCAAGATCTCAAATTTTTGAGTTTTGCCCTCCAGTATTTTCGAAAAGCTTCTCCCAATCATCGAAATTTTGTTCATGTTCAGATAATTATTTTCATCGCTTGAGTGCTCAGAACCCAATCTCCACATTTCAAAAATACTATCTTATGTTCTAAGTAACTTATCAAAAATTCCGTCAAAATCCAAAGGTTAATATTTTGTATAGTCTTTGCATAAAACCTGCTAAATTTTGTGCGAGAACAACATACTTAGTATTTTTCATCCATAAACATGTTAAAATGACTTACAAACTCAATCTCCACCGTTCATACTTTAGTTGACTTGTCTTTCAACGTAGTGTGAAAGTTTACGTCCGATCCAACGATTCAAAAATTCGAAAAGAATCTTGCAAGGTGACTGGTTTTCTGGTCAAAGTACTGATGTGATTTCAAATTGTCGTTTGCTTGATTCTTATGTGGTTTTCGAATTCTTCAAGCAATAATAAGGTTAGTAGGAGTTTGCAATATATATTTTCTTTCATAAGTGGGTTTTTCTATATAATTTGCCACACTTGATCTTTTAAGTGTTTATGTTTAAAATAATTTAAATATGTATTGTTTCAGTTTTTGAAACTCTAGTTTGAGCATGAGTTATTCGTTTTGTGTTATGTTAAAAGAATTCTATGTTTTGGCACTGTGAAGATTTAACTGGATATGGGTGAGAATCCCAACATACAATAAGTTTATTGTAAGGTCCAAAATACGAAAAACGTAATCCAACTGCATGTAAATTTAGGGAAAATGAAAAATGTATAAATAAATAGTCTTAATTGCATGAATTAAATATGTTGTGCATGTTTAAAATATATCTTTCTACATGAATACTTAAAAACAGCGTTATAAAGGTTATTTGAGATACGATCGATGAACGGAGACCGGTGGCTGAAAAAGGAAAAATATTTTTATTAAATAATTATTTTAAATTATTTAAAATAAGGTTTATGCTATATGATATTTTTGGAGAATGAGGTGTTTTGAGATGATTTTATACGCCGATACATGTTTTTAAATGGTATTCAATTTTCGATGAAGATATGAACTTTTTGAGAACTCGGCTAATAATTTCACTAATTTTCCTAAATAAAATATTTTAAATATTCACTAATGGGATTAATGAGCCTAGAATGCCATTCTAATGGGCCTAAGTATATACTAGGTGATTTAATGAAAATAAAAAAGCCTCAAACACTCCCCCTTCCCTTTTAAAATTGCAAGGACTCTTCAGCACACACATCACACACACTCCACACGAAAATTTGAAGAAAATTCGTGAGGTTGAAGGAAGTCCAGCGAGGTCCTCCGATTGTCAACGTTCTTCGCATCTCAACTAGTTTTTCGTGTATAGTACATGCAAAGGCATGTCTTAACTTTCTTTCAAACATCTATCACGCCATATTATGTATATTTATTTAACTTTGCATGAAAAATATGTTGCACTAGTTTTAATTTTATTTTATGAGCATACATGCATCAAACTTGTGTTTTGATGATACAAAACTCTTCCTAATGATGTATAAAGGGGCTGCCATAGTAGGGTAACATGGAGAGACATTTTTCCATCATGTAAAGGGTCCATAGGTGTCAAGGTAAGGACTACACATTCCTAGGAGAAATCTTGATCGAAAACTTTCATGTTTTTAACACTAGGATTTGGCTAGGAAGCTTGGGGGCATGCGGCTCGACCACGGCTTGACCAGGGCTCGGGCTGGACGTTGATAGGGGTGAGGAAGAGTCCTATCATGGCTAGGACTTGTGTGCAGTGGCGAGGGAAGAGTCTTAAGGGAAGAGTCCATGCAAGATAGGACTCTTCCCCCACGCGTGGAAGCTTGCGGCCGAGGGGGTGCTGTAGCGAGGTGGCTAGGGCTTGGTTAGGATGGACTAGACAGCATCTTAGGGTGGTCCAAAGAGGGTCACAAGGGTTTGGGTTGGAGGGTGGCTGGAGCGAAGAGTCCTAGCGAAGGCAGGAGTCTCTCGCAGCTAGCGTCTCGCGTACAGGGCTCGTGCGAAGGCTAAGGACTGCTTTTATGAGTCTAGTGGGTTCGGGGGGTCCCTATGAGGGTTGGTCACGATATGGTTTGGGGTGGCTTGGGTGCGGGTCGAGTAAAACGAGAGATGGCTCGAGGAGAGAAAGCTAGGGTTCGAAAGCTTAGTCCAATGGCTTAGGGTTTGAACCGTGGGTCAACGGTGGTGGCTCATGGCTCATGAGGGTATTTTAAGTAATAAAAAGTCTATTTATAAAGTTTTGGATTAAAATATTTAAGTTTGATTAAATTCAGGAATTAAACGCTCTACGAGTTAATAAATATGAAATTAAATCAAAAGCCAAGAATTTAAGTTAAAAAAAATATTAAAAATTTTGTTTAAGATTAAATAATTTTTTGGGATGGTATAGAGTCAATGAAAGTAATAAGAAATCAAAATCGAGAAATAATATGTCCAAGGGCAAAACAGTCATTTTACACATGAAAATGGTAGAAGTCATGTCAGTGCCCTGAATGCTGTAATAAATGTTAAAAGTTTTATTTTAGATTTTATGGAATTTGATGATAAAACGTTAAAGCGAAGAGACATGTTTCATGCTTGGTTTAAAAAAAATGATAAATATATGCATGAATTTTTATAAGTGATGAAAATATGAAACGTTGGAGGAGGTGAAGTAATTGTGACTAATACGATGATTATGATGATACGATGATTATGGTGATATCATGATATGTAAGGTCATGGCTTAGTTGACGGGTGAGAATGTCGTTGATGTCCCCGTCGCTCAGTACTGTGGTTACATGTAGATGGATCCATCGACCTTCAGCTGATACGAATGTCACAATTAACGATCCGAATTCAATAAAAGGAAAATATGTATATATATGATGAAATGAGATATGATATGATGAAATGAAAATGTTTAAGTTTATGCATGTTAATGAAAAGTTTTTTTAAGTAAAAGTATTTTCACTGTTGTATGTGATTGTATATGTATTACTTGTTAAAATGGTTAAGGTTTGTTGAGTCAACAGACTCACTAGGTATGATCGATGCACGTGAGCATGATATTGATGTGGTTGAGGGACTTGATGATTGATCTTGCTGGATTCAAGGTGCACGTAACCCGAGGACTAGCGATAGTTTTCCGCAAATTAAATTAAATTTATGATTTAAGTTTACGTTAAAGATTTTACAACTTTTATGATGATTTTGAGTGGTTTTGAAAGGAGGTTAGAGTTGGTTTTATTTTGAAATATTGCTAAGTTAGGTTTTGTAAGCGATTGACGATTTTATGCTTTGAATTCTTTCTTTTGAATTTTCAAATATAGTTGGTTGGCTTATTTTTAAAATGGTGTCAAAATTATTGTATATTTATATAAGCATTTTCGGCCGAAGTTTTTACAAAGAAAAAAAAATTTCTAGTGCTTTTTAAAAAAAACGAGTAATGGATGTTTCAGTTGGTATCAGATCGATGTTCCTACAAAGGGTTGTGCCACCGTCAGTGCTAGGAAGCTCAGTCGTCAAGCCTCAATCTGTAAGTTTAATTGCTTACATGATTTTTATGGTGATACCTGCATGATTACATGGATTATATGTTTACGTGACATGTTTAATAGTTTTTGAGATTAAATGTTATATATGCTTAAAGTTGCTCAAGAGAAGATTATTATATGTTGTATGATTAGAAAACTTAGATTTAAATGCACATAGGTTAAGTTTAGAATTTCGAAAACGTTCAAATATAATGCCTTCTAGATGCGTACCTAGTACCGATAGGCAAGCCGAGAATGTTGAGGATCATCAAGGAAATGCACTCCCACCTCCTAATGGGGATGCTGCTATTCGTGCACTAGAGGGCATGGCACGTTTCTTTGAGCAGCAGTTTCAGCAGGCTCCAAGGCCACAACACGACGTTTATGATCAGTTCCGGAGGCTAGGCCCGAAGGAATTTTATTGCACCACCGACCCATTTGCTGCTGAGGGTTGGATTCGATCTCTTGAGGTGCACTTTCGATATCTGAATATGGGAGACGCCGACCGTGTTAGGTGTGCCACATATATGTTTAGAGACGATGCTTCCCTTTGGTGGGAAGGGGTGAAACATGGGATTGAATTGGCTACGCTCACTTGGGTTCGATTCAAGGAAATATTATATGAGAAATAATTCACTGCTGACGTCTGAGGACGCTTGAAGAGGGGAGTTCATGAGTCTCCGCCAAGGAACACGAATGTGGCCGAATTTGTGAGGAAGTCTGATAAGCGCTGTCACTTTGTGCCCCTCATTGCTAGGGATACTGATGAGAAACTTAAGCACTTTCTAGATGACCTACGACCTACTATACGCCAGGATGTGATGATGATGCGACCGGTGGACTATGAAGCTGCCACTTCCTATGCATTCCAAGCTGAGCAAGCCTTGAAATATATTATTTTTGAGATGCAGCGCAAAAGAAGCAACACCAACAGAGTTCTCAGACAAATAAGAAGCCATAAATGGGACCTCCTACACCTCAAGGGCAGCAAAATCCCCAAGGGAAATTGAAGAAGCCAGGACCGCCAAAACCACCACAACCTGGAGCACCAAAACCTGTTGAGAGGCCCCTGTGCAAGGAGTGCAATCGCTTACATTTTGGCTGTTGGGACATCGTATTCTCGCACTCAAGACGCAGCGGAAGTTTAAAATTTTTGTTCTTGGGCGTCGTGTGTTTAAAAACATCTATAGGGTATTTAGAATTATATCTTTGCGTTCTTAATGTTGGACTCAAAACTATTCCGATTTTTAGGCGAATATAGCCCTTCTTGTAAATTCCTATGAACGGCTCTTCAAATTTGATCTCCTAATTAGGTCCACGATCGAAGACTGTCTTCCTCGTTTGGATTGCACTAGAAATTGCAAGCGATTTATGCGTTGAGATTGTAGCCTCCGAATTTTCAAAATTCGGTGACAATGTAGTGTCGACGGCGCGGTGGTTGAAAGAAAAATCACTTGGCCAAAATTTTCCCAACCTTTTGTTTATTTGGCCGAGAGTTTCCATGGGAAAAGGATGGGAAGATTTTTCTTTAAATCATAATTGATTATTAATCAATTATTGTGGAAATTTATTAAGTCACTTAATCCAAGAATTAAGGACTTGATTTTCTTCCAATCTAAGCTTGGCCGTGACTATTCAATTGGGGTAGGAAATTTTTGTGGAAAAATTGTGTGCTCAATTAGGGTTCTAATCATGAGTCATAATGATGTATTTATAGAGTGAGACTCCTAATATAATTAGGAGTCCCTCTCCCACAAGAACTCTAATGATTTCATTATATTTAAACTCTCATATATTTAATATATAATGTATTTATTAACATTTAATAATACATGATATAATAATATTATATACACATATTTTATATCACCATATAAAATATATACATGTATATATATATTAAATTAAATAACTATTATTTAAATTATAAACTAAGTCATTAGTTAATTTAATTCTAGACTCCTCAAGAATATTTATGGGAATTTGTGCATGTTAGTAGTCACCACTACTAGCACAATCGTTTAGTTATTAAATTTTACATTTACTAAATAAATTATTCTGAACTCATTATAACCTCGATCGACGATCCGAGAGCGCCGATATACCAATGATACAAATCTTGTTCATATAATGAAAATTGAAAATTTCGAAGATCAAAATTTTCATTTACCAAATTTAGAACTTATCATATATGGCAATTACCATATTTGGCAGCTTCAAGTTTTACTGAACTCCTTCACAAAACAGGCAGTTCCACTCTCCTTTCTTATTTAGCAATCATGCTAACTTCCATTTCTTCCATCCTATGGAATCAGCTCATAAACTCCTTTATGAGCTTCCTGTTTGTTTTCCATCAAACTATAGTCACCAAATTACAACTCCTAGAAATTTGACTATCTCAACGGGAACACAGAATCCGATACTTGTGTGACCCTCAATGGTTCAGGAATACAGCTAGCCGTGGGTTCACATCTCCATGTGATTCAGAATAACATTTATTCTTATTCGGGTTTACCCTAGTTAACCCCATTCTTTGCATCAACTCCTTGATCAAGAATGTCAGAACTCATTTCTGATTGCTTTAATTGGACCATGGTAAGAGCGTCTTGTAGCATCTCCCCATGATCCCCTAGGTATCACTGATAGTGCCTACCAGAACCTTTAGTCATTGTTAGCGTACAGTACGGTCCTTTCAACATATATATCCCGATCGAATCTGCAACCATTGGTATATCGAGAGTTGCGTATGAATTCGATAACGATGTGATTTATCTTTGAGTACTAATAGTGGCATGACATGTGCAACTAGGAAAACACATTTCCCTAAAGCACATTTCTTGCTCTAGCCAGAGACTCCTTGCACTATTAACTCATCAGATCACGTAGGATATCTTCACCCGTAGGCGAACGGTGAATCCCCGACTACAATGCATTTGCTCCTACATATTTCGAAACTACACCCAACCTTACCACCTGATGACCCTCAATGGAGTCGGTAAACGGATCAAAGTGCATGCTAGTACGTATAGCCCCTACATTGTCCCGAGTCAAAGGACTAATGGTGTACAACCATAACTGCGGACCATTCCACTCGATAATTGGGAACCACTTGGATAGTCCAAGGAAGGGTTGTTCAGTGCATCATCATACGATCACCCATCTGTGTGAATGGACATCTTCATGCCCTTGCCAATGAAACGTCGCGTTTACACCACCTATGCTAGTCTCAAGCTCTAGCGACATTTATCCTTGTTTTAGGCGGCTGATTCGACTAGGAACCAATTTAGAATATACGGTACGCTTCCTAATGAGTTTCATGATCTTATGCTGGGACGCAGACCTCATGGTACCTATTGTATATTCAAGGACTTTATCTATGCAGCTTGCATGGGTATACAGATAAAGTATAATGCCATAATCGAATAAAATCATAAAATATTATTAAAACAAAGATTGTTTTACATCAGAGCCAATAAAACCGGAGCCACAAGTTGGTTTGTCGGGCACCTGCTCTAACAATCTCCCATTTGCCCTATAGCCAACTACCCATAGTTCTTAGACCTATTGCTTCGCAATGCTTCTCAAACAATGGTCCTGGCAGGGGCTTCGTCAGTGGATCAGCAACGTTATCTGCGGAGGCGACTGTCTCTGCCAAAATGTCTCCCCTTCCCACAATCTCCCTGATTATGTGGAACTTCCTCAGTATAAGTTTGGATCGCTGATGAGACCTCGGTTCCTATGCTTGTGCAACGGCACCGGTATTGTCACAGTAGACCGGGACTTGATCAACTGTTTCACGAATGACACCCAACTCTTCGATGAAATTCCTCATTCAAATACCCTCATTTGCTGCAGCCGATGCAGCTATGTATTCGGTCTCAGTGGTTGAATCCGCTGTGGTATCTTGCTTGAAACTCTTCCAAGAGACAACACCTTCATTGAGCTTGAATACAAATCCAGAGGTCAATTTCGAATCATCCACATCTGTTTGGAAGCTAGAATTAGTGTAGCCCTAAAATTTTAGTTCTCCACTCCCGTATACCAAGAACAAATTCTTAGTTCTTCTCAAGTACTTAAGAATGTCCTTTACTGCTTTCCAATAGAGTAGATCGGGATTCGACTTATATCGGCTTGCAACCCTCAGTGCATATGCAATAACAGGTCGAGTAGATATCATATCATACATAATACTGCCTATGGCAGACGCATATGGAATGCGGCTCATGGTTTCTATCTCTTCATCAGTCTTAGGGCACATAGACTTGGATAGATTCACACCATGAGACATTAAGAGATATCCTCTCGTGGACTCCTCCATAGAGAATCTCCTCAGTATGATATCGATATATGTAGATTGGGTGAGCCCTAGCATCCTCTTTGATCTATCCCTATAGATCTGTATTCCTAATATATATGATGCTTCACCCATATCCTTCATGGAGAACTTACCAGCTAACCATAATTTAGTTGACTGCAACATCCCTACATCATTCCCAATGAGTAGTATGTCATCAACATAAAGTACTAGGAATGTCACTGCACTCCCACTAACCTTCTTGTATACATAAGGTTCCTCAGGAATTTTGGCAAAATCAAACTCTTTGATAGTGTTTTCAAATCTGAGGTTCCAGCTCCTTGATGCCTGTTTGAGTCCATAAATGGATCTCTGAAGTTTGCATACTTTATGCTCACTTCCTACTGATGTGAATCCTTCAGGTTGAGAAATGTAAATCTCTTCCTTAATCTCCCCATTAAGGAACACTGTCTTCACATCCATCTGCCATATTTCATAGTTATACCATGCTGCTATGGCTAGTAGTATCCTAATGGCCTTGAACATTGCGACTGAAGAAAAGGTTTCCTCATAGTCAACACCTTGCCTTTGAGTATATCTTTTGGCTACTAGTCTAGCTTTGAAGATCACCACCTTCCCATTCGCTCAAAGTTTCATTTTGTAAATTCATTTGCATCATATGGGAACAATTCCCTTAGATGGATCTACTAAGGACCATACTTGATTCGAATACATGGAGTCCATCTCGGACTAAATGACTTCAAGTCATTTAGATGAATCGGCATCAAACAATGCTTCCTTGAAATTTCTTGGATCATATCCTGGAATGGGCTCATCTTGGCCCTCTTCAAGAAGCAGGCTCAACCTATCAGACGGCCTTTAGATCCTTTCGGATCTCCTAGGAGCTTGTGTTTCTTTGATTGGCTGTTGGGGAGTGGGTTCTACTATTAGTGTAGTAAGTGGTTCTCAAATATCATCAAGTTCTATCAACCCGCCTTTTCTATCCAATAGAAACTCCTTCTCTAAGAAGGTGGCATTCCTTGAAACAAATACCTTTGTTTCACTGGGATAATAGAAGTAATATTCAATAGAGTTCTTTGGATATCCCACAAAGTAGCACAAATTGTCTCTACTATCCAATTTTGTCTTCCACTGCATGCTTCACATAAGCAAGGCATCCCCATATTCTTAGATAAGAATATTTGGGCGGCTTTCCAATCCATATCTCATATGGAGTTTTATCCACTGCCTTTGTATGGACTTGATTCAACAACCTTGCCTCTGTTTCAAGCGCATATCCTCAAAGGGATATCGACAACTCATTGAATCCCATCATAGATCGGACAATGTCCATCAATGTTCGATTACGACGTTTTGACACACCATACAACTGTGGTGTGGTAGGCGGAGTTCACTGTGAGAGAATCTTATTCTCTTTAAGGTAGTCTTGAAACTCAGTAATCAAGTATTCTCCACCTCGATCTAATCGCAGTGGTTTAATACTCTTTCCTAATTGTTTCTCTACTTCTGCTCTGAATTCTTTGAACTTTTTAAAGGCTTCATATTTGTATTTCATTAAATACACATACCCAAACCTCGAATGGTCTTTGGTAAAAGTATTTAAGTAGTAATGGCCAAATCTCGTGCTAACACTTAGCGGGCCATACACATATGTATGGATCAAATCCAACAGATCATGTGCACGTTCCAATTTCCCTAGGAAAGGGGCCTTGGTCATTTTTCCTTTCAGACATGACTCACACGTCTCTTAGAGAGTTTATGTCTGACGAGTCAAACACGCCCTCTCCCACTAGCTTGTGGATCCTTCTTTGGGAAATATGTCCTAGCCTGACGTGTCACAAATGTGCTTGGTTTAGACTATCTTGTTTTGTTTTGGTTGTTGTTGAAATTATGTTTACTTGGACATTCACTTATCATTGCCAAAACATTTCCGGCCCAGATATTTTTTTATGTCCAGACTTCTTGCAGTGAAATATACATGTTCTAAATTATCGGGTCTTGTCAAATTACAGGTCCACCACCTTCTCATTAGGTCCAATCATACTTACACCATGCTCATGGGCAAGAGCCTCATCTTGTATGCGTGTAGTCATGTGTTCCTTGAAAGTGGCGTGCATCATTGTGCGAGTTTCATGCACTATGCAACTCTTGCATGTGTATTTGAATGTCAACAGCATTCAACATTTCCTCAAACTGTCTCTACAGTTCATTTGACATAGAAGAGAGCATATTACACTTTAACTTGCTTACTATGGTCCTACCATCTTGCATGCTTTGTCAGTTCAACAAGACTGACATTAGTATGTATGCTATTCTCTCCGAATTTAGAACAATTTTCCTAACCAATCTTGAAAATTAGTGTTCGGTTAGCTTGTTTTAATAACAGATATGAATAACATGACGAAATCATAAATATACTGATATGAAAACAGAATAAACGTTGCCGAATATTTTAAAATATTTTGTAAGACGTAAAATATGGACTTTTGTTTTTACGAATTGCCTCCCACTATTTTGACATTTTCACCACCCTCTGATGAAAAACGGGAAATCCAATTTCTTTAGTGAGTACGCAAGGCCCAATTGCGAAATTATGATCCCGAATAATATCAGCCAATCATAACTTCCAAAAGGTAGAGCCCAATTGCAACTCCTTGGAACCCTTACATAATTTTGCCTCACGTTTGAGAAGGGTCCAATAATATGATCCCCTTTCTCTTCACGTGTCGAGCCCGACCCATCAATGTTGAACCTTAATAGACGGTCGCCATGAGATCCCCCAATAATATGAGCCGAAGTCATGGGATTTCCACGTAGTTCACATAAAATATGTCAGTGGAACTCACAACTTTCCGGTGTCCAGGCCTCCCCAATAATATGAGCCAAACACTGACCGCGGGTAGCGTTCATCATACAACCACCG
Organism: Primulina tabacum; assembly: GCF_025594145.1. Classification (NCBI taxonomy): domain Eukaryota; kingdom Viridiplantae; phylum Streptophyta; class Magnoliopsida; order Lamiales; family Gesneriaceae; genus Primulina; species Primulina tabacum. The sequence goes on from NC_134552.1 coordinate 41,060,841, forward strand.
TTGATGGAAGGCAATGAATTATTAAACTTTCTTTTAATTATCCTTTTAATGGGCTTGATTTAAATTTTGGATCTCATCCAAAATGAGGGATTTTAATTTAAAAAATTTGTCTCATCATTAATTTTAAAACTCGTGCCATGATTGTTTGTATGATTTCCGGATTCATGGAACTCTTGTCATTATATTAATAATAACGCACATACTGATTATTTATAATATATCACATACATCATAAGTAATAAAGGATGACCGATAACCAAGATCTAATTGATCCGTGCGAGCCACATACAGATCCATGTCCATAACCTAGGTAAATGCAGAGATGCAAATGCAATATTACATAAGCTTCCAATATTTTACATGTCTTCGTTCTTCAAAACTTCTTTCGAGGATCGGGCCCTCCGTCTTCAAATCTTGATCTCCCACTAATTCTAATATTTACATTAAATATCCATGGCACATTGGGATACAAATTTAGGGGGTGGGAACGGACAATAAACCATGTCCACTTTTAATTATCAAATAATCAAAATTAAAACACGTAAAATATCCTAACATACACCTAGCACATTGGTCATGGCTCTCGATCATCCTTTTAACATATAATATCATATATTATATAAATCCGATAATATCACATATTATCAATAAATCGTGTATCTCGTAAATCATCACTAACCATCATAATTATCAAATTATATAAACACTTTTATTGAATTTCAAATAATTAAATTTCTTGTAAAACACCTTTTGCCATAAATAATTTAAATCAAATTTCAATTATTTATTTTGTAAAAAATTGATTTTATCAAAATTATTGTAGGGGTAAAATCGTCCGTATTTTCATAAAATATCAATTTAACCCATAATTTTAAAAATCAAAAAATCGCCCCTGGCTCGAAAAATTCAAACCCACGATACAGCGCGGTGCCCGAGACGTTCCCGGGTACCCGCCCGCGCCGTCCGCTCGCTACCCGATCCGATCGGGCGATGGCGGGCGCGCTGTGCGCTGGCCGTGCGCGCGCGCTTTGCGCCTGTCGTGCGGCGCCTGGCACGCGCGCTGCGCGCCTGCGCGTGCGCAAGCAGCGCAGCCCAGAATAGTTCCGGGCAGACCCAAAATTTAAATTTTTTTTTTCAAAAACTGATTTTTCAAAAATAATTTTAGGGGCGTTTTTCATAAAAATTCTTACGCGGTTAGAAACAATAAACTCAACACAATTTAATTAAAACACACTATTGAGAATAACCTAGCTCTGACACCACTGTTGGGATATCGTATTCTCTCACTCAAAACGCAGCAGAAATTTTAAATTTTTGTTCTTGAGCGTCGTGTGTTTAAAAACATCCATAGGGTGTTTTGAATTATACATTTGCGTTCTTAACGCTGGACTCAAAACTATTCCGATTTTTAGACGGATATAGCCCTTCTTGTAAATCCCTACGAACGGCTCTTCAAATTTGATCTCCTAATTAGGTCCACGATCGAAGACTGTCTTCCTCGTTTGGATTGCACTATAAATTGCAAGCGATTTGTGCGTTGATACTGTAGCATCCGAATTTCCAAAATTCGGTGACGATGTAGTGTCGACGGCGCGGTGGTGGAAAGAAAAATCACTTGGCCAAAATTTTCCCAACCCTTTGTTTATTTGGCCGAGAGTTTCCATGGGAAAAGGATGGGAATATTTTTCTTTAAATCATAATTGATTCTTAATCAATTATTGTGGAAATTAATTAAATCACTTAATCCAAGAATTAAGGACTTGATTTTCTTCCAATCTAAGCTTGGCCGTGACTATTCAATTGGGGAAGGAAATTTTTGTGGAAAAATTGTTTGCTCAATTAGGGTTCTAATCACAAGGACTCTAATGATTTCATTATATTTAAACTCCCATATATTTAATATATAATGTATTTATTAACCTTTAATAATCCATGATATAATAATATCATATACACATATTTTATATCACCATATAAAATATATACATGTTTATGTATATTAACTTAAATAACTATTATTTAATTTATAAACTAACTCATTAGTTAATTTAATTCTAGACTCCTCTAGGATATTTATGGGAATTTGTGCACGTTATTAGTCACCACTACTAGCACAATCATTTAATTAGTAAATTCTCAATTTACTAAATAAATTATTCTGAACATATTATAACCCCGATCAACGATCCGAGAGCGCCGATATACCAAAGATACAAATCTTGTTCATATAATGAAAATTGAAAATTTCGAAGATCAAAATTTTCATTTACCAAATTTAGAACTTACCATATATGATAGTTACCATATTTTGCAGCTTCAAGTTTTAGTGAACTCCTTCACAAAACAGGCAGTTCCACTCTCCTTCCTTATTTAGCAACCATGCTAACTTCCATTTCTTCCATCCTATGGAATCAGTTCATAAACTCCTTTATGAGCTTCATGTTTGATCTCCATCAAACTATAGTCGCCAAATTACAACTCCTTGAAATTTGACTATCCAAACGGGAACACAGAATCCGATACTTGTGTGACCCTCAATGGTTCAGGGATACAGCTAGCCGTGGGTTCACATCTCCATGTGATTCAGAATAAGATTTATTCTTATTCGGGTTTACCCTAGTTAACCCCATTCTTTTCATCAACTCCTTGATCAAGAATGTCAGAACTCATTTCTGATTGCATCCATCGGACCATGGTAAGAGCGTCTAGTAGCATCGTCCCATGATCCTCTAGGTATCATTGATAGTGCCTACAAGAACCTTTAGTCATGGTTAGCGTACAGTACGGTCCTTTCAACAAATATATACCGATCGAATCTGCAACCATTAGTATATCGAGAGTTGCATATGAATTCGATAACGATATGATTTATCTTTGAGTACTAATAGTGGCATGGCATGTGCAACTAGGAAAACATTTTTCCCTAAAGCACATTTCTTGCTCTGGCCAAAGACTCCTTGTACTATTAACTCATCAGATCACATAGGATATCTTCACCCGTAGGCGAACGGTGAATCCCCGACTACAATGCATTTGCTCCTACATATTTCGAAACTACACCCAACCTTACCACCTGATGACCCTCAATGGAGTCGGTAAACGGATCAAAGTGCATGCTAGTACGTATAGCCCCTACATTGTCCCGAGTCAAAGGACTAATGGTGTACAACCATAACTGCGGACCATTCTACTCGATAACTGAGAACCACTTGGATAGTCCAAGGAAGGGTTGTTCAGTGCATCATCATACGATCACCCATCTGTGTGAATGGACATCTCCATACCCTTACCAATGAAACGTCGCGTTTACACCACAGATGCTAGTCTCAAGCTCTAGCGACCATTGTCCTTGTTTTAGGCGGCTGATTCGACTAGGAACCTATTTAGAATATACGGTACGTTTTCTAATGAGTTTCATGATTTTATGCTGGGACGCAGACCTCATGGTACCTATTGTATATTCAAGAACTTTATCTATGCAGCTTGAATGGGTATACAGATAAAATATAATGCCATAATCGAATAATATCTTAAAATATTATTAAAATAAAGATTATTTTACATCAGAGTCAATAAAACCGAAGCCACAAGTTAGCTTTCCGCGCACCTACTCTAACAATGGCAAGTGCATATGGGGAACATACAAGTGCTTCATATGCAAGGAGGAGGGCATAAGGCTACTGATTGCCCGAAGAAGAAGGGACCAACTTTGGGGAGAGCTTATGTTATGCATGCTGAGGAAGCCGAGGAAGAGCTAGACACTACCCTAATCGCCAGTAACCTAGTTATTTAACGTTTTTATATTGCTTTTATTGCATGAAGTATTAAATTTGTTATTTGAATTGATTTGGGATTAAGAATCACCTAGGAGAAATTATGTTGCATGTACTACAATAGAAGGATCTAGGGATTGACCTTAGAAATTATGGAAATTGTAACGTCCGAAAAACCAACCTACGTAAACCACAAGCATGAAAATTATTTGAATTGCTTAATTATTTTATTTAAGTAATTGCAAATGCTTACTTGATACATATTATGTGATTAAAGGTATGATTGCATGATTATATGGTATGATTTCGTGAAATTGAAGGATTTTATCCGAATATTCGATAATAGGCTGGGAAAAAGAGACCGGTGACGACCATGACAAGAATAAATATTTTTTATTAAATATTTTCAAGGCTTCTTAATATGATTAAAAATGACTAATCTGGGAAGCCGATTTTGGGCAAACGAGGAGTTTTTAAAAGATAAAAAATATTATTTTCGGAAATTAATTTTTATAAACTTTTATGTTTTAATTAAATAAGAGTTATTGGGCCAAATTAACTAAATTGAGTATGCCCAATTGCTTCTATACTTGAAAGCCCAAAACCTCAGCCCATTATCATGCAAAATTAAATCTATAAAAAATGCAATCCTAGGTCTTTTGAGAGCTTGTATCAGCTGAATCAGACACACTAGCACACACGTAAATTCGAAAATTACGTAGGGAAGAAAGCTAAGGTTCTTCGTCACCCGTTCGTATTCCTCGCAGACGATCGCGTATCGAGCGTTTTAAACGTAAAGGCACATTTTAAACCTTTTTGACACATCATTCAAACTATATTATGCTTGTTTCAATTATTTTTGCATGAGAAATATTTGTATTCAATTAGCTTTACGATAAAACGAATATCTTAAACGTTGACGATTTTTCGCTTCTTTTACTTGGCTTTATGATTTCTAAGGGACATCATGCCAATTTAGGATGTTAAAAGGCTAAGAAAGAATCGTTTAAGGGACAACATTGGGGCCATACTCGAGCTATGAGGGGCCGTGTGTGGCTGTGGGAAGAGAACAAGTGTTTTCTTGCATGCCATGGGAGTTGCGTGGGGGTGAAGGCTCGGCTGTGCATGTAGCTCGATTAGGTCTTGGTTAGGGTCATGTGCTGCTCATGGTATAGGTCTAGGAATAGTCCTAGCATTGCTTGAACTCAAGCAAAATGGCTAGGGAAGAGTCCATGGGAGTTAGGACTCTTCCCATGCAACCTTCGGCTTGCTGCTGTGTAAAGCAGTGTCGGTCTGTTAGGGCTAGGCTAGGTGGTCTAGTTGGTGTCTCTAGGTGGTCAAGTGAGGGTCAGGAAGGCTTGGGCTTGGTGGTGGCTCGGGCAAAGAGTCCCACGCGAGAAGGAGATGTGCGCGGCTCTTGTTTCCTGAAACAGGGCTCGCGGCGCTGGTTCAAGGGCTTGGGCTGGGTTCAGTTGAGTCTGAGAATGGTCCAGGGTCGTTGAGGGTCAAGTGTGCTCGTTGGTGGCTCGAGTAGGAGAGTCCTAGTCGGGTAGGAGTCCTAGGGAGTAAGGGATAGTCACGGTTATGTTCATGGTTTACGCAGAGGGCTCTAGCTTGGCTTAAAGGCTAGTTCAAGGGGTCAAGACTGGTCAGGATGGTCTAGGAGAGATCTGGTCAGGTGATGGATTGAGGTGGCTCGAACATGGTCCAATAAAAATGAGAGTTGGCTCGACTGTACATAAGGGAACTCTCGTGGAATCTTGTTCTTGTGTGCAGGGGCTGTGTGCGTGGGCTGGGGCTCATGTGTGTGTCTAGGAGAGTCAGTAGGTTCCCTAGGTGGGTTGGCTATGGTTTGGCTCGAGGTGGCTCGATCGTGGCTCGATGAAATCGGAAGATGGCTCGATGGTTTTGGGTTAAGGGTCAATAATTCGAAATTAATGAATTGTTTCGAACTAAGGGTCCACGGGGGTGGTTCATGGTTCACAGGGGTAGTTTAGGTAATAAAAAGTCTATGATTAAAATTTAGGAAGAAAATAATAAAGTTTGATTTAATTCGGGAATTAAACGCCTCACGAATAATTAAATAGGAAATTAATTTGAAACCCATGAATTTAAGCAAAATAAAATTATGAAAAATTAGATTTAAGGTTAAATAATTATTTGGGATAAGCCCATGCCAATAAAAGTAAGAAAATGCAAAATCGAGAAATATCACGTCTAGGGGAAATAGGTCGTTTTACACGTGAGAAATACGAAAAAGGTTGGCAGCGGCCCGAAGGGTCATAACACATGTTAAATGATATAAAATGATGATTTTTATGAAAATATGATTTTTATGGTTTATGATAAAGCTGTGCAATTTTTACTGTTAAAAATGCTATTTTTGAAAGTCATGATATTTTATGCTTTAAAAAGAAAAGGAAAAATATTTTTGAGTGATGGGAATTTACTGTGACAAAGGATAGAGGGTATGTGGGGGATCCGTTTTAAGAAGGAACGATGAACTTTCAATTTTATGGGAATGTCGCGAGAGAGCCCGTTTATGGGAAAAGACCTCAGAGGTAGCCCGACGATCGTATTTTCATGGCGGTTCCTAGTCCCATCCCCATGGGACATGTGGAGATGAAGACTGATCAGTTGACCAGAGGATAAAATGCTAGTCACTTTCAAATATCAAACTTCACCCAAAATGATAAAGGATTGAAAGCTTTACAATTAAATGATTTTTCGATTTACGATTTATTTATGTATAAAAGTATATTTTTAATTCTTGTGGTTGTATATGTATTATTTGCTACTCATGTTTAGAACGTGCTGAGCCATTAGACTCACTAGGTTTGAATGTTGCAGGATTTGATGATATGATGAGGCGCTGACGCTTGAGTGGATCGAGTATGGCAGTACACACCCGAGAAACATTTATTTTCCACATTAGCTTGTTAGATAAAAGATTTAAAAGATTATTTTTAATGATTTTATTAGAGACATTTTTGTTTTATTTTATTGTTAGTTGATCTTCTAAAAGATCGACGTATGATTTTTGGTTAGTTGGCGATTTAGTGATTTTAATACATTTGAGATTTGAAGTCTTACCAGAAGAAATTTCAGAAATGATCAATACTACAACTGAACCAACTGACGGGGCACTGGTCATTTTCAATGAAGAGAACAGAGAGCAACCAGAAACTTCCGGAGCCATGTCTCCAGGCATAACAGTAGAAACTGAGTCTCTGTTCGAAGAAATTACAGCTATTCAGACCAACCTCGTCGGTATAATGACTTCCATTTCTGACATCCGATCAACGCAATTCTTGCACACAATGAGGATTGATTCTATTAAGGATAACACCATGGGTAAACTGCAGCAAATCCAGAAGGATGTTTCTTCCTTATTATTTCAGATGGAAGAGCTCCGCAAAGACAGAGTTTCAACTGAAGCACATTTCCAGACGCAAGCTTTAGTGACAAGACGTCTCGACTATCTGGAAAGTACTGTTTCAAAACGAATGGATCTACTGCAAGATATCCTAATGAATGCATTTTCTAATCTTTCTTCAGATGTGTGGAATTTATCAAAAAAGGTTGATGAGTTTGACAAAAAGGGGGAATAGGAGAAATAAAAGATCCATAAAGGGGAAGAAAAAGGAAAGAAGAAGAAATAAAAATCAGTAGAAGACTTCAGCAGGAATTCTTTATTCTTTTATTCTTTTTATGAATCTGTACATTAGAAGAATTATTTTATCTACAATGAATTCGAAGAATATTTTTTTCAGTTGATCAGTTCATACATTACAAGTTTTTTCAAACACCAAAAAGGGGGAAATTGTTGGAAACTTAATTTCGGTTGTTTTAAAAACTAATTAATTAATTGGACTAACTGATCAAGTAACTTGTAGTAACTGAACAACACAAACCAACTGACAGTTTCCTAACTGAAGATTAATGCGTAGTTTATCGAAGGCAACTGAAACCAGCTGAACTAGACTTACTAAGACGGCTGACTGATCAGTTGGAAACTGATCAGTTGACATATTCAGTTGTGAGCTTATCAGCTGATCATTCAACTGTACACGTCATCAGTTGAAAATGACATTCAACCGACAGCAGTACAAAGCATACTGCAACTCGTAGTGGAGCGCCGCATTTTCAGAGCTTACAGTGTACGAATGTCAGAAGAATATCGACATGGAAATCAACAGATATATTGATTCAAATTATATTTAATGTTACCGTTGAAGAGAAGCCTATAAATACGTCAGAAGAGCAGTTGAGCAAGCAACCAATCGATCTATCTATTTTCAATCTTGCTGTTACTCTGCAAAATTCATAGCTCTTACTCAAGAATCGAAAAGCCACACTTATCTGATTTATCTGTAGCATTTGAGGCTATCTTTTGAGCTTACAAGCACAAATAGTTTTATCGTTTATTTGATCTTATCTAGATCAGTTGTGCTAAGTTTAGTCGAAGAACTATGAGATATTTAGTAAACTAAGAGTTTCAGTTTTGGCAGTCCAAACTGAAGTGGGTCTGTACAATCTTTGTATCGATCAAAGTCTTTTAGTGCATATCCTATCATTGTGATAGAAGTGGTGACGTATGAGTTATTTCATTCTCCGAACATCCATAAATCTTTGTGTTATTACTTCAGTTATTTATTCTATCTTTCAGTCAGTTTATTTCCGCAACTGTTATCAGTTATACTTATTGTCATTGACTAACAAAATTCATAGTTTCAGTTTGTCACAGAACTGACACTTCATTCGAAAAGATTCAAAAATCGTGTATGTTTATTCAAACCCCCCCCTTCTAAACACATCTCAACCAATCAACTGATCCTAACAGTATCCCTTATCGAGAATTGAAGACATATTTGATCAATTACAAGGAGCATCAATATTCTCGAAGATAGATCTTCGATCGGGATACCACCGGTTGAAAGTGAAAGAGTCCGATCTTCATAAGACATCATTTAGAACTCGATATGGGCATTATAAGTTCATGGTCATGCCATTTGGTTTGAAAAATGCGCCAACGATCTTCATGGATCTCATGAATCGCGTATTTCATCCATATCTGGAACAATTTGTTATAGTCTTCATCGATGACATTTTGATATATTCGAAGAGTAAAGAGGAACATAGTCGGCATTTGAGAATGGCACTGCAAATACTACAAGATAACAAGTTATACGCTAAGTTCAGCATGCGCGAATTTTGGCATGAGCGAGTGGCGTTATTAGGCCACATTATTTCTAGAGATGGGGTTGAGGTTGATCCGAGTAAAGTCGAGGCATTGAAAGAATGACCCGTACCTAAGAGCGTAACTCATATCTGTAGTTTCTTGGGTCGAGCTAGCTATTACCGGAATTTTATTCAAGGATTCTCATCTATTGTGGTACCCATGAACGCCTTGACAAAGAAAAATGCAAAATTTAGATGGGATCCGAATGTCAAAAAATTTTTGACAAGTTGAAGTAAGCTTTGATCTCAGTGCCAGTATTATCGATTCCATAAGGTCAAGGAGAGTTTGTTCTTTATACAGTGATAGGATCGATTAACTGGTGAAAGAGTATTTAGAAGGAGGGTTGAATAAACACTCACGATTTTCACAATCTTTTCGAATGTTGAGTCAGTTTAGTGACAAACTGAAACTCGGAATCTTATCAGTCGATATCAATCAGTTAACAATAAAGTGCGGAAATAAACTGATTGATAGATAGAATAAAAACTGAAATAAGAACACACGAAATTTTATGGTTGTTCGGAGATTTCAATCACTCCTATGTCACCCCTTCTATCACAAGGATAGGATATCCACTTAAAGACATTGATCGATACAAACACTTGTACAGTCCCACTTCAGTTTGGACTTAACAACACCAAAACTGAAACTCTTAGTTGACAATATGTTTCACAGTGCTCAACTGGACTTAGCACAACTGATCTCTTTTAAGGATCGGATTTACAACAAAATAATTTGTGCTAGTCAGCTCGAAAAGTAGCCTAGATGCTACGATTAAATCTGATAAGTGTGAGCTTCTAATTTTTGAATATGAGCGAGAATTTCAGCAGAGTAACAACAAGATTGATAGAATAGTGAATCTTTGTTTTTTAACTGCTCTTCTCTGCTATTTATAGGCTTCTATTCAACAGTAATAATCAATGTAATTTGAATCTTTATATCCGTTGTTTGCCACGTCAATATCTTTCTGACATTCGTACATTGCAGCTTTTTTGAAATGCGGCGTTCCCAATATTAGTTGCATTTTGCTTTGTACAGTTGTTGGTTGAATATCCTTTTCATTAACTGATGACGTGTAAAGCTGAAGGATCAGCTGATAAGCTCACAACTGAATATAGCAACTGATCAGTTTCCAACTGATCAAACAGTTGTCTGCGTAAGTTCAGTTGCCTTTGTTAAGCTGCGCATTAATCTTCAGTTATAGGCAACTGTCAGTTTGAGTATTTGTTCAGTTACTTTCAAACTTCTTGATCAATTTATACAATCGATTTACAAACTTAGTTTGTCAAATAACCGATATTTAATTTCCAACAATTTCCCCCATTTTGGTATTTGACAAAACTTGAAATATATGAACTGATCGATTGCAACAGGAAAAAAAAATCTTTGAACTCTTTGTAGATAAAATAATTCTTCCAGTGTACAGATTCGTACAAAGAATAAAAGAATGAAATAATCTTCAAGAATATTCAAAAATCTGCATAATCTTCAACCTCTAGCTGAAATCAGTTGATTACTTCTGTTGATCTTCATCTTTTCCTTTTTCCTTTGTCTTCTCCTTTTTGAATTTTTTCTTCTCCTTTTCCCCCTTTTTGTCAAACGCATCAACCTTTCTAGATACGAACATCCGAGGCGATGTCTGACACAGCATTCATCACAATATCTTGTAGCAAATATATCCTTTTAGTGAAAGTCTTTTCCAGAAAATCAAAGTGTCTTCCGACCAAGGCTTGAGTTTGGAAGTGAGCTTCAGTCGACACTCTATCCTTTTTAGTTTCTTCCATTCTGAGAAATAGTGAAGTCACATTCTCTTGGATTTGTTGTAGTCTTCCCGTAGTAAACTCATTTGAAGAGTTGATCTTCAAGGTATGCGCAACCTGGGTTGACTGGATGTTTGAAATGGCATTCATCATACTGACGAGGTTGTTCTGAACAGATTGGATTTCTTCGAACAAGGATTCAGTATCCATTGATATACCAGGAGACATGTCTCCAAATGTTTCTTGTATCTTCTCCCTTTCTTCTTGATTAAAGATTACCAAAGATCTGTCAGTTGTATCAGTTTCAAGCATCACCATTTCTGAAACATCTTCATGTAAGACTTCCTGTTGAAATTGTGGTGGAGGAGAATGATTCGGATCAACAAAGGTACTTGACTGCTCTTCAGTTTGTTGATCAGCTGAAACAGTAGATGATTGTTCAGTTTGTTGCGCAGCTGAATCACTAACTGGTTCTTCAGTTGATTGAACGGCTGAAGCTTTGAGTAGCTCTTCAACTGGCACTTCTTCAGTTTCAACTGAGTGCAGCTGAGCCTCTTCAGTTTCTTCAAGAACTGCATGTTCAGTAATGGCAGCTGAATGAACTGGCTCTACAGTCTCTTCAAAAACTGCCTGTTCAGTCATGACAGCTGACTGGACTGGCTCTTCAGTCTGAATGACTGGTTCTTCATTTGCAAAACTTTCTTCAACTACTGTAGTTTTATCAAGCTGAATATCAGTGGTTACTGATTTGATAACCTCATCAAGATTTGCCAGTGATAGCTCATCATTAGAATAAAGTTTAAGTACAGCAGTTGAGGATGGAGGTGTAGACGATGATGGTTGTGCATCAGTTGTAGAAGGAGCAGTTGCTTGCTGAGAAGATTTAGCAATTGGGTCCTTGGTTGCCTCTTGAATTGATTGTTCAGCTTGCTCTTCTGATGAAGGATCTTGGGAATCTGCCGGAATAATCAGTTCTTGGTCAAGTTCCCAGTGTTTAATCTCCGTCTGCAGCCCGATAAGATCCATTTCAAGTTGGTTAAAGAAATCTCTATCATTGTAGGCAGTTGGACTGGTAGGATCATAATTCAAGCGTAAATGAGCAACCATTTTTGATAACTGCTTGGCTCGTATTTGATCGAAAAAATACTTCTCACGCTGCAAAGCATGTTCAATCGAAGCAGCTTTGACTACCTTCAGAACAACTTTATCAAGGTTAACAAATTTCTTCAGAAATGATTTCTTCTGAAGTTGCTTGGAAAAAACTTCAATTCTGAATCTGACCCATTCCTTGTAAACTTTGAGCCTGTTCGTGGAAAATTCATTGATCTATTACCAGATAAGATCAATGTGAGTCGGTATTGAGTTGGTTGGTCGGGGCTCTTCTTGCAACTTCCCCTTGCCTTTAAGATCAGTCAGGACATGAGGGAGACTCAGTCCTGATGTGGTTGCATCAATTCTTTCTGCAATCACTACCACTTTGGGTCTGACAAAAGGTAGAGTGGTGAAGCCAAAAATAGTGGTTAATGGAGTCTTGACTCCAGTCTATTTCTTCTTATCACCAGATTCAGTGATTTTATTCTTCTTCTTTGACTGGTCATCAGAAAGAGGTAACTGAACCTCAGCTGATGGTTCAGATGGTACAGCTCTCAGAGGTGTAGCCTGAATAGGCTGTTGAGCTCCTTAGTGAATCAACCTTTCGGCTGGGATGGTTCCAACTGCAGCAGCAGGTTTGGTCTTCAGAGTCCTGGGTTTCTTGGTGATTTTGGGTGAAGGAGTCTTCTAAGAATCAGACTCGCTGACAATCAATTTTCGCTTGATTGTCTTCTTCTGAACTGTCTTCTTGATTTTCTGAGTAGATTTGGGGCCTCCTGCGTCCTGATTTCCTTCTTCACCTTCAAGAATTTCTCAAGAGACATGTCCAATTTGGGCTTTGGCGGCCGGACATTCTTGGCATTGAAGATTTTGAGCTTGGATGATCTTTCAAAATCATCACCCACCAACCCCTTGACTTTCAGCAAATAGCTGAGCTGCAGTCTCCCGTCGGCCATGATAGCAGTCATAGGTTGAAATTTCTCCATCGTGAGAGCAGCAAAGGATCATGCCTTCGCTAATAGCCCCTTGGCTACAATATCGGCCAGCAACTTAACTTCTGGCTTTAGTTCCTTCTTTGGATCAGAAACTTTGATTTTCCGTCCATCAACAAAAGTGCAGATTGCATATCCTCAACATCAGCAGTTTTGATTTTAGAAATGTTAGCTACCCCATCAGTAGGTAGCTGAAATAGATTGTTGAAGGAGTCCTCATCAATGATCAGCAGCTGACCATTGACAGTAGTTGCGATGTTGCCAGTAGTAGTGACGTAGCCATTTGCGTAAATATCTTGAATCTCTTTAGGCTATATTTCCTGGGAAGATAATCCCAAAAATGGTTTGATTCCAGCAGCTTCCAGTTTGTTAAAGATGTTCTTCACAGCTTCATCAGGAATAGACATAACTGAGGCAAAATTGATTGCCATAGCATTCAGAAAGTGAGCTGGAACTTGAGTTGCCATTTGATGAAATGATTTTCTGCGAGAAAGAATTCATTGCGTTTGGATTTGCTCTGTAAATCTAAATAAGCGTAAAGAAAAACTGAATAGGAGCGGGGTATAGTACATATGTTTGTGACGGTTCAAATTTTGGACACGTGTCAGTCCAAGAGAATTTGAATAAAAACGTGTGTACGTGTGATGAAAAAGTTTGTAGAATATAAATTGATCACATGGGTCCACGTTTCAAAATGCTATTCATTGAAAGACAATAATTAAATGCGTAATCAATCAGTCACATTACTTAATATAGAATACTATTCGATTAATCAGTTAACTTATTGGAGAAGATAAGTTAGGTTAGCAACTGAATGATCAGTTATGAGCTGAATCAATTCAGTTAAGGACCAACTGAATATTGTCTTTTCAGTTAACCATTTATATTCTCTATTACCCCTCAACAAATCCATAAAAATTAAAAGAAGGGTAAGAAAAACTTAGTCCGGATCAGTTAAGTCTATTTGGTAACTGATGTCTCTTCGACTTCCTTTTGTCTCTTTAAGGGCTGTCTATAAATAAGATCATTGTTATTCAATAATAACATCTAAATGCTGATGGATTTCTCAAGCAGTTCCAACGTCCCTCATCCTTCATGGACGCCTCATCGTTTTGAAAGATTCAAGAAGGCTCTTGATAAGTATGTCTTTTCAAAAGTTATTCCGGTTGGACTACGGTTCATGATCTCCAATCAATTCACAGTGGTTAATTTCCTGCTACTGCTAAGCAGAGATCAACTGCAAGGAAGTATAAGAGACTTGCTAAAGTCGACCATATTCTCGATCTTGTTAAAGATGATGTGCTGATTCATCTGATGCTCCAGAATGAGTGGTACTTGCTTGAAAGTATTTCTACTAAGAAGCCAGGAGTATCAACAGTCATGATTTGACTAACTAGTTGACTGTTTGGCAAGATGCCGCTGGAGAACAAATGGATCGTGTAACATGGTTTCAATTTTATCAGCAATAAAAATTTTGTTTCGATTCATTGTTCTTTCCTTTTCTTATCTGCAAAACTAACTAGCATTAGTTGACACAGAGAGCTAAATGAATAAGGTAACTGATAAGTGATTAACTGACATCAGTTGACAAACAGTTAACTAACTGAATACAGTAACTGATAAATGACTAACTGAATGAACAACAACTGACATATCAACAATAAAACTGATAAAATTAAGACAAGTCAATTAAACCAAGAATATTGCCAAAGTGAGAAAACTTAGTCTCTGGTAAAGGTTTGGTGAAGATGTCAGCAGCTTGTTGTTCAGTTTGCACTTATTCCACTCTGATTGATTTCTTCAGAGCATGATCTTTGATGAAATGATGCTTGACATCAATGTGCTTGGTACTTGATTGAAGAACTGGATTGTATGTGATTGCAATTATGCTTGTATTGTCACAAAATATTGGAGATTCTTTAGCATCGAATCCATAATTTTCAGTTGTTGCTAATCCAGAGCAGTTGGGCACAGCAGCTTCCAGCAGCAAGATACTTTACTTCAGTTGTGGAAGTAGCTATGGATGTTTGTTTCTTGCTGAACCATGAGATCAGTCTTTCTCCTAGAAACTTACACGATCCACTGGTGCTTTTACGATCTAGCTTACATCCTGCATAATTTGCATCTGAATATTCAACTAAATTGATAGAAGAGTCTTTAGCATACCATAATCCCACATTTTGTGTGCCTTTAAGATATTTTAAAATACGTTTGGCAGCTGAAAAATGTTATTGCTTAGGATTTGCCTGAAATATAGCTCACATACAACTAGCAAATACAATATCAGGGTGACTAGCTGTGGGGACCCGGACGCTAATTTATTTTTTAATCATTTTTGAGGATAATTAAATCAATTAAGATAAACAGGGTCTAATTTTTTTTTTTAAAATACAAGTGCGGAAACATAATTGAATCAATCTGATATACATATCAAAAATAAAAGTACATGTCTTTTACTAAATACATTCCTGTCAAACTAGGGTTCAACTACTATATATCAAGTGCTGAATCCTAATCTACTTCTGGGCCGGATCACCACGCTAATTGTAATCTCTCATCCTCTTCTTGACCCTGATCATGTCCCACCTGTTGTCATGGACACATACAAACACAACAATAGCCGGATAACTCCTGTGAGAAAATAATCCCAGTTTAAATAATTTGTACATGCAATCATATAAACAGATATATAAGCATGAAACAGATATAAATAAAAGGTATCAAATCTGAAATACCTGAATCAAAATAAAACTGTAAATAAAACTCTGACTCATAATCTCTAACTCGACTCTTTCCTAATCCAGGGATCCCGATCTGAATAAGAACGTAACCATCTCCCACCTACTCTCCCGATCGTGGTGGCGGTACGTTTTTATTTACGGACTTTGGCCCTGTCCATATCGAATCTCGGCGATAGAAGTCAATACACTCCTAAGAAACATTGATATGACCAAACGTCCGGTGTCTTGGCACCTCTGCCAAAGACTTGGCATCTGCTACCAAATTGGCATCTCCGTCAAATATCAGGCACATCAGCCCAAGGACTAGGCACATCCGCCCATGACTCCTCGCATAACATATGCTTAACTATAAATCAATAGAATAAGCATATCAATCTCAAACATTGCAACATATCGAGGCAATGGCAATTAAGTATGTGATTTTGGGAAACTCAAGTTAAATCAAACTCGAGTTGTGCAATCCCGGATCAACATTGATTTATACCTTTCTCTTCTCGGTCTGACGAAGTCGAAGTCTCGAATTCAAATCTGTCCATACTCAATATGTTAATGACAAAATCGAGGAGTACAATATCAATACACCACTCAAATCAATACTGAATATAATCAGAACTCAATCTAATTATGTTTCAACGGCATAACGGTACAATCTCAATATACCCAGCAATACAATATCAATCAGATATCAATTCCCACAACTCATAATCAATAACAATACAAATCTGATATCAAATCTCAATCAAATCAAATCTGATAAATCATAACAACTTCATACGGTATCTATTCTTCAATCCGATTTCGATTATACGATGTCTACTATGTCAAGAACACCATATATGAATCATATCCGATTCTTTCAATATCATATTTTTATATCATAACAGAACATAATAAAAATTATGTCCAGTTGTAGTTCTCGTCGATAAGAACACGGTACTGAAGTCGGATTGAAAATCAGACGGCTGGATTTTGCAAAAATTGCAAATCTACGATTCAAAGAACTTGACTAATTCTCTGGAGCTCTTCCGTTCTTTTCCTTCTGAATTCTAAGGAATGAAGTTTGTTATATATATATATATATATCATGCATGCGTAGGCTAGGTGGCTCACTCTAGGTGCTGCACGTCTCGCGCATATGCGCGACCCTCCTCGGCGCATATGCGCGAGACACTCTGTTTCGGCGCATAACCTTATCGACAGCTCGCGCATATGCGCGTCCTTGCTCGGCGCATATGCGCGAGGTTCTTTGCAACTCTCTGCCATACTCGCGCATATGCGCGGGTCCAT
This sequence comes from Primulina tabacum, assembly GCF_025594145.1. Lineage (NCBI taxonomy): Eukaryota > Viridiplantae > Streptophyta > Magnoliopsida > Lamiales > Gesneriaceae > Primulina > Primulina tabacum. The sequence continues at coordinate 41,077,728 of NC_134552.1, forward strand.
GTCGCGCATATGCGTGAGGTTCTCTGCCTACCTCGCGCATATGCGCCCGGCTGGGTTGAGCATATGCGCGAAGTGCTCAATCCTCGCACATAATTCAGTCTTCTTTTCGCCTATCCCGGTTTGGCCCGTTCCATCTACAATCACCTCAATTACCAACAAATCATTTCAGATTACAATAATCAAAATCTCGGGCATTACATTTCTCCCCCCCTAAGATCTGATTTCGTCCCCGAAATCACAGGCAATCAAATCAGATAACGAATAAGATACAATAAGAAATGGAGAATAGAAGCTAAATAACGAGAACTCACATCTTTGAAATAAATATGGGAATTTCTGTCTCATATCTGATTCAGTCTCCCGCGTATCTTATTCAATGTCATGACGACTCCACTGAACTTTCACAAGCGGAATAGTCTTCGTTCTGAGCTGTTTTTCTTTACAATCAAGAATCTGAATCGGTTTCTCGAAATAACTCAGATTCGCATCAAGTTCTGCCTCGTCTGGCTGAGCTGTCTTCATTCTTTTCTGAATCAGTTTCACTTTCTCTGTCATCTCTCGTATCATATCAGGTCCAATCTCAGGTACCTCAGATATGTCCTCCTAATACAGAGGGGATCTGCACTTCTTGCCGTACAACGCTTCAAATAGTATCATCTCTATACTCATCTGATAACTGTGGTTGTACGAAAATTCACAAAGTGGCAAAGATTCTTGCAAATTAGTGCTAAAATCAAGCACTACAGCTCTCATCATATCCTCCGGTGTCTGGATAGTCCGCTCTGTCCGTCAGTCTGTGGATGATATGCGGTACTCAGATGTAACTTCGTACCTAGAGCCTGCTGCAAACTCTGCCAGAAGTGCGGAGTAAAACGAGGATCATGGTCTAATACAATCGATTTCGGCACTTCGTGCAATCTGACCACCTTCCTGACATAAATCTCTGTCATCTGGTCATGTCTGTAAGTCATCTTGTGCGGAATGAAACATGCTGACTTGGTCAATCTATCAATCACGACCCAAATCACATCACAACCTCGGGAGGAACGTGGTAGCTTCGTCACAAAATCCATAGAAATTTGATTCCATTTCTATTCAGAAATAGACAAGCTGTGGAACAAACCTCCTGGTTTCTTTCTTTCTGCTTTCACCTGTTGGCAATTCAGACATTTGGATACAAATTCAGCAATATCAGCTTTCATCTGTTTTCACCAATCTGTCTTTTCAAATCATTATACATTTTTCTGCCATCAGAACGAATACTGAATCGACTGCTATGCTTTTCTGATAATATCTGTCGTTTCAAATCTGAAACATCTGGCACAACAAGACGATTACTCATATAAAACACACTGTCACAAACCTGATACTCGGATCAATGCCCTGCTTTGACCATCACTATCGAGTTCTGAACATTCTGATCAACTTTCTGAGCTGCTTTAATTCTCAAAATCAGCTCTGGTTTGACTTGAATAGTATAGAGTCTCAACGGTCAGCAGTCTTCAATCAAATTCGAAACACCAATCGTCGATGAAGATAAAGAACATACCTTTCGACTCAGTGCATCAACTGCTGCATTGGATTTTTCCGGATAGTATTTGATTTCACAATCGAAATCCTTCAGTAAATTAAGCCATCTTCGTTGCCTCATATTCAATTCTGACTGTGAAAATAGATATTTCAGACTCTTGTGATCAAAATAAATCTCAAACTTCTCACCAGATAGATAATGTCGCCATATCTTCAATGAAAATACAATGGCTGTCAATTCAAGATCATGAATTGGGTAGCGAGACTCATGTGGCTTCAACTGTCTTGAGGCATAGGCAATAACATGTCCTCGCTGCATCAAAACACAACCCAATCCTCTATGAGAAGCATCACAATAAACAATAAAATCACCAGTACCTGATAGAATAGTCAATACAGGAGCACTGGTCAATCTCTTCTTCAATTCAACAAAACTGGACTCACAGTCTTCTGACCATACAACTGGTGCATTCTTCTGAGTCAACTGAGTAATAGTCTTCGCAATACTCAAGAAATCTTTAATAAATCGACGGTAATAGCCTGCTAAACCCATAACACTGCGTATCTCTGGCACAGAAGTCGGTCTAGGCCAACTGATTTCAGCTTCGACCTTGCTAGGATCAACAGAAATCCCATCTCCAGATATAATATGACCCAGAAATACAACCTGTCTCAGCCAAAATTCACATTTCGAAAGCTTGGCATACAATTTCTCAGCCCTCAGAGTTTTCAAAACAATTCTCAAATGCTCAGCATGATCAATCATATTATTTGAATATATCAGAATATCATCAATGAATATAATCACAAACTCATCAAGGTACTTCTGAAATACACGGTTCATCAGACCCATAAATACAGCTGGAGCATTAGTCAACCCAAACGGCATGACAATAAACTCATAATGGCCATACCTGGTTCTGAAAGTTGTCTTCGATATATCAGAATCTCTGACTCTCAGCTGATGATATCCAGATCTCAGATCGATCTTGGAATAAACAGAAGAACCCTGCAACTGATCAAATAAATCATCGATACGAGGCAAATGATATTTGTTCTTTACCGTAGCCTTGTTCAGTTGCCGGTAATCAATACAGAGTCTCATAGAACCGTCTTTCTTTCTCACAAACAAAACTGGAGCACCCCAAGAAGAAACACTCTGTCTGATGTAACCCTTGGCCAGTAAATCTTCCAATTGTTCTTTTAATTCTTCCAGTTCAATCGGTGCCATTCTCTACCGAGCTCTAGAAATCGGAACTGTACCTGCTACCAATTCAATGCTGAAGTCTTATCTCTCGAATCGGAGGCAAACCCGGAATCTCATATGGGAAGACATCAGCAAACTAACATACCATTGGCAAATCAGCCAATGATGTGCTCGATTTCAGTAAATCATTTGAATACACAAGGAATCCCTCCGCTCTTTTCTGTAATAATCGAGTCATAGACAATGCGGATATCAAAAGAATTCTAGATCTAGAAACCTTACCGTAAAATTTCCATTCATCAGCCATATCATGTCTGAATTTCACCATCTTATGGAAACAATCAACGGTAGCTCTGTACTTGGTCACATATCAATACCGATAATACAGTCAAAATCAGACAATCCAAGTACAATGCAGTCTAAATCAATCTCATGCCTGTCATACTGTAGTATACAATGTTTCACATACGTCACTGATACAAGACCTCTCCCCAAAGGTGAATAGATAGATACTACAGATGATAAAGATTCAACAGGCAATGCATAACTCAATGCAAATCGCTCAGAAATAAATGTATGAGAAGCACCCGTATCTATCAATACATAAGCAGTGTAACCACATAAAGAACAGTTACCTGCAACAATATTATCAAATGTGTTCTGGGCATGTTTCTCGGTCAATGTAACACTCTGGCCTGCTGTCTCGGAGGCTGGCTAATAGTCTGGCTTCCTCCTGGCCTCGGCTGTGACTGATCAGTAGTCAATGGTGGCTGGAAAGAGTGAACAGCAGATGCTCATCTGTCAGTCTAAGCCATTGATCCAGATGATTCTGCTCCCTGAGATCTTCGGGAATCTCTCTGTGGACATACTCTCGCAAAATGTCCCGGTTGTTTGCAGATGTTGCAACTACCATATACCCCGTAGCATTTCTCTGTGGGATGTCTCCCTCCACATGTGCTACAATAGACTCCGGTATAACTCTGGCTCTGTCGTGAACCACTTGAGCTGGATGAACCACTACCATACTTCTTAAATTGTCTTCTTTTGGCTTTCAAATGATCTTTCTTCTTCCCAGTGCTACTATCACCACTCTCAAAATCACCGGATGTCTCAGTGCCTTTCAGAGTCGACGGTTCAAACAACTGAGAACTCTTCAGTAGTGTTTCCCTCGGTGTTATTGTATCATCCATCGGATTATTCGAGGTACTTCCCTGTTCTGGGATTCTTCGAGGAGGCATATCTGATTACCAAAAGGATTAGTAACCAAATACAACAAACCTGTTTCAGTCCTCCTCTGATCATCTTACTGCTGATCAAGAATCGGTTCTGATTCATTCTCAATACAACATGTTTCCAATCAATTCAGATAATCAGGTAAACATGCATTTCAAAGCAGTAAACATGCTAGCACATAAAGCAAGAAAGAAATCTCCATCTACCCCGCTTACTAGCTTCTATCGCAGTCTAAGGTAACCTACTGCTCTGATACCACCTGTTGTGGGGACCCGGATGCTAATTCATTTCTTAATCATTTTTGGGAATAATTGAATCAATTAAGATAAACAGGGTCTAAATTTCAAGTGCGGAAACATAATGGAATCAATCTGATATACATATCAAAAGTAAAAGTACATGTCATTTACTAAATACATTCCTGTCAAACTAGGGTTCAACTACTATATATCAAGTGCTGAATCCTAATATATTTCTGGGCCGGATCTCCATGCTAACTTTAATCTCTCATGCTCTTTTTGATCCTGATCATGTCCCACATGTTTTCATGCACACATAAAAACACAACAACAGCCGGATAACTCCGGTGAGAATATAATCCCAGTATAAATAATGTGTACATGCAATCATATAAACAGATATATAAGCATGAAACAGATATCAGTAACATGTATCAAATCTGAAAGACCTGAATCAATATAAAATAGTAAATCAAACTCTGACTCATAATCTCTAACTCGACTCTTTCCTAATCCAGGGATCCCGATCTGAATAAGAACGTAACCATCTCCCACCTACTCTCCCGATCGTGGTGGCGGTACGTTTTTATTTACGGACTTTGGCCCTGTCCATATCGAATCTCGGCGATAGAAGTCAATACACTCCTAAGAAACATTGATATGACCAAACGTCCGGTGTCTTGGCACCTCTGCCAAAGACTTGGCATCTCCGCCAAATATCAGGTACATCAGCCCAAGGACTAGGCACATCCGCCCATGACTCCTCACATAACATATGCTTAACTATAAATCAATAGAATAAGCATATCAATCTCAAACATTGCAACATATCGAGGCAATAGCAATTAAGTATGTGATTTTGGGAAACTCAAGTTAAATCAAACTCGAGTTGTGCAATCCCGGATCAACATTGATTTATACATTTCTCTTCTCGGTCTGACGAAGTCGAAGTCTCGAATTCAAATCTGTCCATACTCAATATGTTAATGACAAAATCGAGGAGTACAATATCAATACACCACTCAAATCAATACTGAATATAATCAGAACTCAATCTAATTATGTTTCAACGGCATAACGGTACAATCTCAATATACCCAGCAATACAATATCAATCAGATATCAATTCCCACAACTCATAATCGATAACAATACAAATCTGATATCAAATCTCAATCAAATCAAATCTGATAAATCATAACAACTTCATACGGTATCTGTTCTTCAATCCGGTTTCGATTATACGATGTCTACTATCTCAAGAACACCATATATGAATCATATCCGATTCCTTCAATATCATATTTTCAAATCATAACAGAACATAATAAAACTTACGTCCAGTTGTAATTCTCGTCTATAAGAACACGGTACTGAAGTCGGATTGAAAATCAGACGGCTGGATTTTGCAAAAATTGCAAATCTACGATTCAAAGAACTTGACTAATTCTCTGGAGCTCTTCCGTTCTTTTCCTTCTGAATTCTAAGGAATGAAGTTTGTTATATATATATATATATATATATATCATGCATGTGTAGGCTAGGTGGCTCACTCTAGGTGCTGCACGTCTCGCGCATATCCGCGACCCTCCTCGGCGCATATGCGCGAGACACTCTGTCTCGGCGCATAACCTTCTCGGCAGCTCGCGCATATGCGCGCCCTCGCTCGGCGCATATGCGCGAGGTTCTTTGCAACTCTCTGCCATACTCGCACATATGCGCGGGTCCATGTCGCGCATATGCGCGAGGTTCACTGCCTACCTCGCGCATATGCGCTAAGCTGGGTCGCGCATACGCACGAGGTGCTCAGTCCTCGCACATAATTCAGTCTTCTTTTCGCCTATCCCGGTTTGGCCCGTTCCATCTACAATCACCTCAATTACCAACAAATCATTTCAGATTACAACAATCAAAATCTCGGGCATTACACTAGGAGTTAGGTACAATAATGAACCAATTAAACCTCTGTAGAGTGTCGTCTCAAATGATATTCCCCCTTAATCATTGTATAGTTTGACTGATGAACTCATGGAAGTACTTGCAGCTGAACATGTTTCCATGCCAAATTTCTTGAGAAATTCCTTCGTATATTTGGTCCGATTGATAAAAATACCAGTTTCCAGTTGCTTCACTTGCAGACTGAGGAAAAATGTCAATTCATCCATCATACTCATATCAAATTTGTCCTGCATTAACTTGGCAAACTTCTCACATAATTTGGGGTTAGTTGACCCAAATATAATATCATCAACATAAATTTGCACAAGTAAGATGTGATCATTCTTAGAGAATTTGAACAAAGACTTATCAACTGATCCAACAGTAAAACCATGATAAGTTAGAAATTTTGAAAGTGTTTCATACCAAGCTCTTGGAGCTTGTTTAAGAACATATAAAGCTTTGTTCAGATGATAGACATGATTATTAAAAGAATGATTGTTAAAACCTGGTGGTTGTTCAACATAAACTTCTTCCTGTAACTGACCAGCTGGTAGACTTTAAAGTTCTTGAATGATGCATAGGCAAGGAACATTCTGATTGCTTCCAGTCTTGCAACTGGTGCATAAGTTTTATCGTAGTAAATTCCTTTTTCTTGCCCGTAACCTTAAACTACAAGTCTTGCTTTGTTGCGTACAACTGAACTATCTTCATTCAGTTTGTTTCTGAATACACATTTTATACCTATAACAGTTTTAGAGAATGGTCTTGGAACTAAGTTCCAGACATTGTTATGGGTAAATTGATTTATCTCTTCTTTCATAGCATTTATCTAGTTAGGATCTGCAAGAGCTTCATCAGTTTTCTTTGATTCCACTTGTGAAACAAATGCTGAATTAATAAATAAATTAAGCATTTGATTTCTAGTTCTTACCGGGTCATATGGATCACCTATCACTAATTCTGGAGGATGTGATTTCTTCCATCTGAGCTCAGTATTTGTTGTGTCCATATCAGCAACTGCTTCAGTTAACAACTGAATGTTTTCTTCAGTTTCAGTTGGAGCTGTATCAGTTGGTAGCTAAATATTATCAATATACTCCACCAACTGATTATCAGGAACAACTTCCTGTTCAACTGATTGATCCAGTACTTCTGGTTCAGGTGTTTGAAGGATGTTTCAATTGATATGATTCTCTTCTTCATTATCAGCCTTCAAATTGATATCTGTAAATCGATCAACTAGCTCAACTAGATCAGTTGACTTATCAGTTAGGACAGCTTCATCAAATACAACATGTATTGATTCTTCAACATTTAAAGAGATTTTATTAAAAACTCTATAACCTTTACTCACTGAAGAATATCCAAGAAATATTCCCTCTACAGATTTAACATCAAAAACTTTTAAATGATTTTTGTCATTATCAAGAATAAAACATCTGCACCCGAATATTTTGAAGTAGGAAACCACACTTTTGCATCCATGCCAGATCTCATAAGGTGTTTCCAAATGATTCTTATTAATCATTGATCTGTTCTGAATGTAACATGCAGTGTTTACCGCTTCTACCCAAAACCTTTGAAAAATACCAGAATCAGCAAGCATGGTTCTAGCAGCTTCTTTAAGGGTCCGATTTCTTCTCTCAGCTACACCATTTTGCTGAGGAGTTCTAGCTGCTGAGGAGTTCTATCTGCTGAGAGCTCATGCTTGATCCCTGTATTTTCTAAAAATGTTGAAAGATTTTGATTGATGAATTCAGTCCCTCTATCAGACCTTATTTGATCAATCCCAACTGATTTTTTATTTAAAATCTTTTGAAAAGCTTAATCAGTTGTGCAGTAGTTTAGTCTTTGGATTTGAGAAAGATAACCCAAGTAAATCTTGAAAAATTATCCACAACTACTAAGGTGTATTTCATTCCCCCTAAACTCATGACTGGTATTGAACCAAAAAGATCCATATGTAACAGTTCTAAGCATGGGGAGGATGATTTACAACCTCTGTTTTTGAATGAAGATCTTACTTGCTTACCAAACTGACATGCTGAACAAATTTTATCTTTTGAGAAATCTATTTTGGGCAAACCAATTACAAGATCATGGTTACTCAGATAGGCAATAGATTTAAATTTTAAGTGGTTCAGCCTCTTATGCCACAACCAGTTTTTAGAAGATTTGGAAGCAATGAAACAAACTGGTGCATAAGGTTGATCAATCCATGACTTTGTAAGTATTTCCAGAACGATTGCTAGTTAGGATGACCTCATCAGTTGAGTCTCTAACTGAACAAGTGTGTTTGTCGAACTGAACTGAGAAATTATTGTCGCATAACTGACTGATGCTAATCAGGTTATACTTCAAATTCTCAAATAGTAAAACATCTTTGACGGTAAAGTTACCATGGATAAGCTTACTCTTACCCACAGTTTTACCTTTAGAGTTTTCTCCAAAACTGATGTTTGGTCCTGTGTATTTGATCAGTTGAGATAGCAGACTTCCATCCCCTGTCATATGCCTTGAGCATCCACTGCTAGATACCAGGTGGATTTCTTGTTTGTACCTGTTACCTGCAATCACACACGGTATATGATCTTGGTACCCATATTCCTTTGGTCCTAAACTGATTAGTCCTTTAGGAACCCAGACTTGAACCAGTCTAACTAACTTTCCAGTTGCTGTGTTCCAAATAACTTTTCTCGACTTTTGGGTATTAAGTGTGTGGTGTGAGGAAGAAACAATATGATTTGTACCCTTTTTCAACTGACTGTTCTTTTGATACCGTTTCTGAACTGGCTTACAGTTGTAGTAATTGTAATAGTCATTCCTTGAGTGCTGATTTTTGTAACTGAACCATTTAGGTGACCAGTTTCTTGAATCAGTTGATCTCAGAGCTATATCCAATTTCATACCGTTTGGCTCTGTTCTTACTTTCAGTCGATTGAACAGTTGGTTTACTTGGTTCTGAGAATTCATTTATCATAGTTGTTTTTACAAAGGTAATGTAATTTCCTTTGTTTTCATTCAACCTTGGTTGTGTATCACTTGCAGAATTTTCAACATGACTATTAAAGCCTAAACCAATTTTAACATCAATTGATTTTTGTGAATTCTGCATTCCAATCAATGTAACTGAAGACTTGTTCCAAGCTTGAATCAGTTCAGTATGTTTTGAAATTTCAGTTTTTATTGATATATCAAAGCTTGGTTCTCAATCATTTCATCTTTTTGCTCTGCAATCTCCTTTTATAGACTCAACACTTCAACTGACTCATCAATTTCAGTTTTGTCATCATTGGGATCATTTTGCTCAGCTTTGACCTTATCAAATGATTGAGCAAGTTTGTGATACTCATTTACCATGTCATGCAATGTGGTAATGAGTTCCTCACGAGTGAAATCAGTAGAGCTGAAGTCAAATACATGTTCACTTGTTGACTTCAGTTCAGCATCATCTGCCATTAAGCACTTGACTTCTTCTTCATAATCACTTGAACTTATTGGGCTTTCAAGTTCTGACTCCTCACTGTCAGTTTCTGCCCACTTTAACTTACTCTCCTCAGCTAGAAGCTCCTCATGTTTCTTTATGAGAGATTTTTTGTCATCCTTGGTTCTTCTTCTGTGCTCACAGGGCTTCTTTTCCTTTACATTTGATCCTCGACTGTCCTTCTTTGGCTTGGGACAGTCAGCAATGAAATGGCCAATCTTGCCACTGTTGTGGCAAGCATAAGGTTCTTCTTTGGAGTGATTTTTCTTATATCGTTTCTGGAAGTTTCCTTGATTTCTCCTCACAAACCTTCCAAACTTCTTAACAAACAATGACATTACATCATCACTCAGCTGATCAGCAGATTTGTCAACTGAACCAGTTGGTTCCAGCTTGACAGCAGTTAAAGCAGTTGTGACATTTGATTTAGAAGGTTCCCCTTCTCTGGTTTGTAGTTAAAACTCGTATGCCTTTAGATCAACAAAAAAATCATGAAGTTCAACCTTGTTAAGGTCTTTTGATTCACGGATAGCCATGGTCTTGACGTCCCACTCTTTGGGAAGACCTCTGACCACCTTCAGTGCTATTTCTTTGTTAGAATACACCTTGCCAAGTGCATTCAGATTGTTTATAATACCACTGACCCTCACATCATATTCGTGCATCGATTCTCCAACCTTCATCTTGATATTGTCAAATTTCTGAACAACAGCTGATAGCTTGTTCTCCTTGGTTTGTTCGTTTCCTTCACAAAGCTGAATCAGTTTCTCCCATATCTCTTTAACAGTTTTGCATATTTTGATTTTGCTGAAAGTGACTTTATCCAGTGTTTTATATAAGATATCCTTAGCCACATTGTCAAGGTTGGCTTTCCTTTTATCTTCAGTTGTCCATTCCTCTCTGGGCTCCTCAACGTTATGAGGTGCCCATCAGTTATTGCAACTGATGTATTTGCTTTTAAGATTTTCATGGGTCCTTCAGTAATGACATACCACATGTCGTCGTCTTGTTCAGCTAAATGAGCATGCATTCTGATTTTTCAGTCATCGAAATCTTCTCTTGAAAACATTGGTATTTTATTGAATGAATACATGGTGATCAGTTTGGTGGATAAGAATATTCTGGGATAGGATTCAACTGCTCTGATACCACTTGATATGATCTATTAACTGAGGAAAGAGTGTTTAGAATGGGAGTTGAATAAACACTCACGATTTTCACAATCTTTTCGAATGTTTAGTCAGTTTAGTGACAAACTGAAACTCGGAATCTTGTCAGTCGATATCAATCAGTTAACAATAACGTGCGGAAATAAACTGACTGATAGATAGAATAAAAACTGAAATAAGAACACACGAGATTTTATGGATATTTGGAGATTTCAATCACTCCTACGTCACCCCTTATATCACAAGGATATGATATCTACTAAAAGACTTTGATCGATGCAAACACTTGTACAGACCACCTCAGTTTGGACTTAATAATACAAAAACTGAAACTTTTAGTTTACAATATGTTTCAAAGTACTCAACTAGACTTAGCACAACTGATCTCTTTTAAGGATCGGATTTACAACAAAATAATTTGTGCTAGTAAGCTCAAAAAATAGCCTAGAATGCTACGAATAAATCGGATAAGTGTGAGCTTCTAATTTTTGAATATGAGCGAGAATTTCAGCAGAGTAACAGCAAGATTGATAGAATAGGGAATCGTTGTTTTCAACTGCTCTTCTCTGCTATTTATAGGCTTCTCTTCAAACGTAATAATCAATGTAATTTGAATCTTTATATCTGTTGTTTGCCACGTCAATATCTTTCTGACATTCGTACACTTCAGCTTTTCTGAAATGCAGCTTTTCCACTATTAGTTGCAGTCTGCTTTGTACTGTTGTCGGTTGAATGTCCTTTTTGTTAACTGATGTGGTGTACAGCTAAAGGATCAGCTGATAAGCTCACAACTGAATATAGCAACTGATCAGTTTCAAACTGATCAGTCAGTTGTCTGCGTAAGTTTAGTTCAGCTGGTTCAGTTGTCTTTGTTAATCTGCGCATTAATATTCAGTTATAGGGAACTGTCAGTTTGAGTATTTGTTCAGTTACTTTCAAACTCCTTGATCAGTTAATCGAATCGATTTAAACACTTAGTTTGTCAAACAACCGAAATTGAGTTTCTAACATTCAGACGCTTCAAAACTTGGTTTGGGAGCAGTTTTGATGCAAAATGATCAAGTTATAGCCTGTGCATCTAGACAATTGAAGGTTCATGAGAAAAATTACCCCACACATGATCTTGACCTCGCCGTAGTATTATTTGCACTGAAGATTTGGAGACATTACTTGTATGGAGAAAAGTGCAAGATTTTCACCGACCATAAAAGCTTGAAATACTTCTTCACAGAAAAAAAAGTTTAATATGAGTCAACAAAGATTACTAGAGTTGGTAAAAGACTACGACTGTGACATTAGCAACCATTCGGGAAAAGCTAATGTAGTGGCGGACGCCTTGAGTAGGAAGACATCGGTCTACACAATTATCACTTCAGAGACCATTACAGTCTGAGATACAGCCGTTTGAACTGGCAGTATGTGCTAGGGGCGAGGCCCCTAATCTTTCCACCATGACGGTACAGTCGAATTTGAGGGATAGAATCCGTGAGGGACAGTCTACGGATGAGCAATTGCAAAAGTGGAGGTCGAGCGATGAAGCTAAGGGCCAAAAGATGTATTCTGATGTGGATGGTATTGTTCGACATCGAGACTGACTTTGGGTTTCCTAGTGGCGATTCTTTGAGAGAAGTCATTATGAAGGAAGCTCATGACACGTCGTATTTCATTCATCCTAGAAGAACGAAGATGTACAAGGATCTTCAGTTATTGTATTGGTGGCCAGGCATGAAACAAGATATCCTGCGATTTTTTTCTGAATGTTTGACATGTCAACAAAATTAAAGCCGAGCATCAGAGGCCAGCGGGAAAAATTAAGCCACTTCCTATTCCCGAATAGAAATGGAAAAATGTTACCATGGATTTTGTTGTGGGATTAGCAAGGACTATCAAGGGGTTTAATGATATTTGGGTGATAGTTGATCGTCTTACAAAATCAGCGCATTTTTACCTATCAAGACGAAATTCACCATGACACAAAAAGCCGAGTGGTATATACGAGAGATAGTTCGACTGCATGGGATTCCCGTGTCTATCGTTTCTGACAAAGATCCGAGGTTCACATCGTCTTTTTGGAAAAGTCTGCATGAAGCGATGGGGACTAAATTAATATTCAGTACAACATTCCATCCTCAAACCGATGATCACTGTGAAAGAGTGATTCAAATTTTGGAGGACCTACTTCGAGCTTGTGTGATTGATTTTCAAGAAAGTTGGGAACCAAAGTTGTCTCTAGTGGAGTTCACATATAATAATAGCTATAAATCATCAATAGGGATGGGTCCTTACGAGGCACTATATGGGAAGAAGTGTAGATCACTCGTACATTAGGACGAGGTTGGTGAAAGAGGAGAATTTGGACCAGACTTGATCAAGCAAACAGCGGAACTAGTAGTCAAAATCCGAGATATGATGAAGACTGCACAAAGCCAACAAAAGAGTTATGCCGACAAGCGACAAAAGAGATAGATTTTGCAGTGGGTGACCATGTATTTGTGAAAGTAGCACCCCTGAAGGGTGTTATGAGATTTGGTAAAAAGTACAAGCTCATTTCGAGGTTCATAGGACCATTTGAGATTTTGGAGAGGATTGAGACACTAGCTTATAGAGTAGCGTTGCCACCGATGCAAGCCGGAGTGTATAATATGTTCCACATCTCGATTCTGAGGAAGTACATGTCGAACCCTTCACATTTACTAAATTATAAGCTCCTACAATTAACTCCAAATATGTCCTACGAGGAAAAACCTACACAAATCCTAGGAAGATAAGAAAGAAGACTCCGAAACAAAGTCATTTCAATGGTTAAAATCAAGTGGCTAAATCACTCAGAGGAAGAAGCTACTTGGGAAACTGAGAGGGACATGAGGAGTCGCTACCCAGACTTATTCGGTAATTTCTAATTTTGAGGACGAAATTTTATTTGAGGGAGGGAGGAATTGTAAGGTCCAAAATACGAAAACGTAATCCAACTGAATGCAAATTTAGGGAAAATGAAAAATGTCTAAATAAATAGTTTTAATTGCATGAATTAAATATTTTTTGCATGTTTGCATGTTTAAAATATATGTTTCTACATGAATGCATAAAAAGAGCATTATAAAGGTTATTCGAGATACGATTGAGGAACGGAGACAGAGGACTGAAAAACGAAAAATATTTTTATTAAATAATTGTTTTTAATTATTTAAAATAAGGTTTATGTTATATGATATTTTTGGAGAATGAGGTGTTTTGAGGTGATCTTATACTCCGAGACGTGTTTCTAAACGGTATTCAATTTTTGATGAAAATATGAACTTTTTGAGAACTCATCAAATAATTTCACAAACTTTTCTAAACAAAATATTTTAAATATTCATTAATGAGCTTAATGGGCCTAGAATGCCATGCTAATGGGCCTAAGCATATACTAGGTGTTTTAATGAAAATAAAAAGGCCTCAAACCGTCCCCGTTTCCTCACAATTCACACACACCTCCCCTCTTAAATTTGCAAGGACTCTTCGGCACACACACCACACACACTCCACACAAAATTTGAAGAAAAATCGCGAGGTTGAAGGAAGTCTAGCGAGGTCCTCCGATCGTCGACATTCTTCGCATCTCAACTAGTTTTTCGTACGTAGTACACGTAAAGGCACGCCTTAACTTTCTTTCAAACATCTATCACGCCATATAATGTATATTTATTTAACTTTGCATGAAAAATATGTTGCACTAGTTTTATTTTCGTTTTTATGGGCATGCGTGCATCTAACTTGTGTTTTGATGATATAAAACTATTCCTAATGATTCATAAAGGGGTTTCCATGGTAGGGTATCATCGAGGGACATTTTTACATCATGTTAAGGGTCCATTGGTGTCAAAGTAAGGACTGAACACGCCTAGGAGAAAGCTTAATAAAAAACTTGCATGTTTTGAACACTAGGGTTCGGCTAGGAAGCTTGGGAGCGTGCGGCTCGACCATGGCTCGACCACGGCTTGGGATGGATGTGGCTAGGGGTGAGGGAAAGTCCTAGCATGGCTAGAACTCGTGTCCAGTGGCTAGGGAAGATTCCAGGCAAGATAGGACTCTTCCCCATGCGTGGAAGCTTGCGGCCGAGGGGCTGCAGCAACGGGGTAGCTAGGGTTTGGTTAGGATGGTCTAGACAGCGTCTTAGGATGGTCCAGAGAGGGTCACGAGGGTTCGGGCTGGAGGGTGGCTCGAGCAAAGAGTCCTAGTGAAGGTAGGAGTCTCGCGCGGCTAGGGTCTAGCATGCAGGGCTCGTGCAATGGCTAGTGGCTGGTTTTATGAGTCCAGTGGGTTTAGGAGGGTCCCTAGGAGGGCTGGTCAAGATGTGGTTTGGGGTGGCTTGGGTGCGGCTCGGGTAAAACCAGAGATGGCTCGAGGGAGTAAGCTAGGGTTCGAAAATTTAGTCTAATGGCTTAGGGCTTGAACCGTGGGTCAATAAGGGTGGCTCATGGCTCACGAGGGTATTTTAGGTAATAAAAATTATATGTTTAAAGTTTGGGATTAAAATATTAAGTTTGAATTAATTCGAGAATTAAACACTCTACTAGTTAATAAATAGGAAATTAAATCAAAAGCCAAGAGCTTTAGCAAAATAAAAATATTATAAATTTAATTTAAGCTTAAATAATTATTTTGGATGGTCTAGAGTCAATGAAAGTAAGAAAAAGTTAAAATCGAGAAATTATATATCCAAAGGTAAAAACAGTCATTTTACACATGAAAAATGGTAGAGGTCCTGGCAATGTCCTGAATGCTATAATAAATGTTAAAAGGTTTATTTTAAATATTTATGGAATTTTATGATAAAATGTTAAAGTTAAAAGACATGTTGCATGTTTGGTTTAAAAGAAAATTGATATTTATATGCATGAATTTTTTTAAGTGATGAAAATATTAAACGTTGGAAGAGGTGAAGTAATTGTGACTAATACGATGATTATGATGATATGATGATATGTAAGGCCAAGGCTCAGTTGACTGGTGAGAGTGTCGCTGATGTCTCCGCCGCCCAGTACTGTGGTTACACGTAGATGGATCCATCAACCTTCAACTGATACGAAAATCACAATTAACGATCTGAATTCAATAAAAAAAACGTATATGTATATGATGAAATGAGATATGATA
Source organism: Primulina tabacum (assembly GCF_025594145.1). Lineage (NCBI taxonomy): Eukaryota > Viridiplantae > Streptophyta > Magnoliopsida > Lamiales > Gesneriaceae > Primulina > Primulina tabacum. Next base: position 41,093,670 of record NC_134552.1, read on the forward strand.
TGATGAATGGAAAATGTTTAGGTTTATGCATGTTCATGAAAAGTTATTTTAAGTAAAAGTATTTTCACTGTTGTATGTGATTGTATACGTATTACTTGCTATCATGGTTAAGGTTTACTGAGTCAATAGACTCACTAGGTGTGATCGATGCAGGTGAGCATGATATTGATGTGGTTAAGGGACTTGATGGTTGATCTTGCTGGACTGAAGGTGCACATAACCCGAGGACCAGCGTAAATTTTCCGCAAATTAATTAAATTTATGATTTAAGTTTACGTTAAAGATTTTACGACTTTTATGATGATTTTGAGTGGTTTTGAGAGGATGTTAGATTTAGTTTTATTTTGATATATTGTTATGTTAGGTTTGGTAAACGATTGACAATTTTATGTTTTGAATTATTCCATTTGAATTTTCAAATATAGTTGGTTGGCTTATTTTTAAAATGGTGTTAAAATTATTTTATATTTATATACATATATTCGGCCGAATTTTTTAGAAAGAAAAAAAAATTTCTAGTACTTTTTTTAAAAAAAAACGAGTAGTGAACATTTCATTTATAGCCCTTACATGGTGGGATTGTATTTGTCGTATGGCATAGCCCCCTTACACGAGTAAAAATTAGAGACTAATATCAGTAAACTATGAAAAATAAAGATATATCAGTGCCTAGGTCAAGCTATGCTTACGTTTATACTTATGGTATACGTTATACGAAATATGTCGTGCATGATATGTTAATTTCGAAATTTATATGTTTTTGTTATGTATGCTCTAATGGCCCACACTTACTGAGTGACGATTATATCACTCACCCCTTACTCTTCTTCCCCATATAAGCCTGAAGAATAGATAGAGAAAGAGGAACAAGAATAGTTTTGGGACTGGTAGTGGATAAGTCAAGAAGTTTAATTAGTTTATGTTCGTTTTAAGTTTTATTTATTTTAATTTGTAAAATAATTCCGCATATTTTTTTTATCAATTTTGGAATTTACATTGTAAAAACAATTTGAAGATCTATGATGAGTAATAATCTGGTTTTGAATTATACTTAACTACGAGGCTTGTTGTGTTCAATTGGGTGCTTGTAAAACAATGTTGGCGGCAGCAGAGAAGGTGGGAAATCTCGGCCGTGGGAATTATTTCCCAAGGTGGCTGATGGTTTTTAAGTGAGGGAAAGGGGAGATAATTGGTTGTCAAATTTTTGTGGAAAAATTTTGAACAAAAACTTGTATGTATTATCAACTTTTGATAACATATATTTAGTAAACATGATATTTTAATTCCACCAAAATTCCAACCTTGTCAGAATTTTATATTTTCATTATTTAAAATTTTCATACGGTATTTTATATTCTTAGAAACACATGCATAGTCAACGCTTGATAATACGCAATATATATATATATATATATATATATATAATTAAATAAGTATAAAATTAATTATTAGCTTAATTAATTCTAGGCTCCTCTAGAATATTTCTTTAGAATCTTGTCCATGTTAGTCACTATTTCTAATTTATTATTTAATTAGTATAATCTAAATTTACTAGATAAATATGTATGAACTCAGTATAAGCCCGACCGACGATCAGACAGCGTCGTCGTATCGAGAGTAAAAATCTCATGCATATAATGGAAAATTGAAATTTCGCAAGCCTAAATTTTCCGCTAATCCAATTTTTGCCAGTTGCAAGTTTTGTGAACGCTTCACAAAAACAAACAGTTCCACTATCCTTATACTTAATTAGAAATCAAGCTAACTTCCACAACTCTAAATATATGGAATCCAATTATAAACTTCTTTATAAGCAATTTTTTTGATCCTCCATCAAATTACATTCGTCAAATTCAACTTCTTGAATTAGACTATCCAAAAAATGAATTTGATAACAGTATGATATATCTTGTATTAATAACAGGGACATTATATGTGAAACTGAGGAAACACCTTTCCAAAATTCACACGTCTTACTCTGGAAATGGAGTCGGTAAATGGACCGAAATGCATGCTAGTATGTATAGCATCCACGTTGTCCTCGGTCAATGAACTAATGGTGTACAAGCATAATCGCATAATGTAATACTTGATAATTGATATCTAGTTGGAAAGTCCGAGGAAATGTTATTCAGTACATCATCAAAAGATCATCCGTTTGTATGAACGTACATCTCAATACCCTTAGGGTTGCTTGGTTTGTAGGATGTGATAATTGAATGATTAATAATTTGATTGATAAATGTTTGATATGATAAGATATTTAATTTGAGAGATATGTAATATCATGTGTGGTGTGAAATTAACAAGATAGATAAATTCATGATAAATATACTAATGACCAAAATACCCTTTATCTTAATATTTATTTTATTTCCCAATATCGTTTATCATCCCCAAATCTACGGCCTGTTCTCCGAAAAATCACACGCCAATTGGAAACCCTCTCCCTTTCGTTCGTCCGTGAAGATTGAAAGATGAGTTGAGATCCATGAAAGATCTGAACCGAAGAGGCAACAGAAAGCTGGAGCATGTTGTTGTGAGTTTAAATTTTTTTTTTACAGGTGAGATTTGAGATTATTTCTACAAACGTCGTTCGATCCATTGATAGAAAGCAAGATTTACCTGTGAGAACAAGTTATTGTGAGTAATTTTCTAATTTCTTATTCAAGTAATCTTGTACTTCCGAGTTTAACAGAAACCAATTTGAACGAGTTAGTCGCAACGGAAGCATTTTTTATGTATGTGTTTCTTAAAATTTTTTAGTTTTGCATCTTGTTATTGTTCTCGTCTCAGTAATTTTCAGTCATCGAAATTTGTAGTATTTGAATGCTATTAAGAAAAGAGCTAAACGAATGTGTTGTGAATCATAATTTTTTTCCTACTCTGTTGTCAATGGGTTCATGCTCAGTCATATTTAAGACATCATGAACAACCGCTGAAAAAGTATCCACTCGATCACCTGTTTCCCTATCATAGCCAAAGATTTTGCACCAATCTTTATAGTGTGGCCACCGCTTTTAACGCATAACTCGAACACTATTGTCCACCTGAAATATCTTCGTTTTAATAGAGTAATCATTTGAAATATGAAATTTAAACATTTCACTTAAATTTAATACCTTCACTATCGCATCCCATGCCTCATTTGTAGCGTCAATCATGTTCTCTGTGTCATTCCAACCAATCCCACTTTATGATAGCATTGTTACAAAATTATGAGTAATATGTATCAGGATGTCTACTAAAAGGTATTGTACGTACAACATTATAAATGCAATTTGTAGTAATTAGTATTGAGCAAATGTTCATAATACCTTGAACCATTTCCACGTCTCGTCGGTGCAGGTTTTATCGATAGGGGAAGGTTTCACAAGCAGTATAGGATGGAGCTTCAGTAATTACCCCAAGACTTCATGGAAATGTGTGCTGATTGTTTGACCACTTCTTACATAATCATGTCCGATCACTCGGTTTTTTTTATGATGCACCAAAATGGACAAAAACATAGCCACCTTTTCTTCAGTCCTCACTTATCTAGAATGATCAAGCCCGCCGACATGAGTTAACAAGTAACATAGTTGTGCAAATGAATTTCTGTTCATCCTCAAATTCACCACCCATTGAACATCTCCGGTCTCAGTAATTCTTCTCAAATGGTTCATTTGTGCATTCAGTCTTCCCGTCATGCTGTACGAAGCTGACGTTCTACGTGCTTGACGACGTCGTTCGGAGAGTAATCTCATGTGATGCCGTGTTAAAAGACATACCATAAAAATTTTACGGATCATCAATTGGTGTAGCAGCAGGAAAATTCTAATGTTATGACGTCTACGGTCCATTTTGCACTCTTACTTACCAAATATAAAAAAAGTTAGATCAAGCCAATACATGAATTAAAAAGTCTCCGAAAAAATAGTTAATAAAATTATAACTCTTCTATATCGTTTCCATCAATATCATTACAAAAAAATGCTAGAAGTTACAAAAAAAAATATTTCTTGCACAACAGCCCAAGAAAAAATGCCAATGAATGTCTACCACAATGTAAGACGAGCTCCATTTTTTTGGTTTTTTATTTAAAAAAAATTATCAGCACAATATAAGAACACACCCAATAAATGACAACATGAAAATATTCAGTTTCTATAATGCATGTAGAAGAAAGCAAAAACAGAAAACAATAAATTGTTCATAAATCTACGGCCAAAGGCGTTAGGCAACAGCTGCAACATCAATACTCACACATAGCTTCGAAGCCAGAATTTATTTTTACCTTCGAATAAGCTTGAAATTACTTCAGATCTATGTTAGAAATGGGGATTTGGTTGTCCCCTTTCGATTTCGAACTTCTTCAGCAGCGGTCAAGGGCACCACTCTTCGTAAGAAATTTGGACAATGACGTAAAGAAGACCCACTTGCAAGTTGGGTATTTACAATCAGGGGTATTTTGGTGTATCCAGATTGTTTTTATCAGTCTTCGATGCATGGATTTATTCTCCAACACAAACAGTAAAATTGTCAAAGAAATAGTCAATGTCAAATCTAAAAATGAAAGCAAACAAAATATTAATAATCAATCCAAGATTAATACTATCTATCAAACTGGCCCTTGATAATGAATCATAGCGTTTACATAATAGATTATAGTCTCAAGATTGAGTGATATTTATCCTTATTTTAGGTGACTGAATCGGCTAGGAACCAGTTTAGAATATGCAGTAAGTTTTCTAATGAGTTTCATGATCTTACATTGATAGAAAAACCTCATTGTACCTTTTGTATATTCAAGAAATTTTTCAACGTACCTTGCATTTGTATACAGATAAATTAAATACCAAAATTAGATAAAAAATAAAATATTATTAAAATAAATATCATTTTTGCATAATAGTCAATGAAGCCCAAATCACAAGTTATCTCATTGGAAACATACATTAACAATCTTCCACTTGTCCTCTAGGCAACTACCCATAGATCTTAAAGACATTGATTCACGATGCCTCTCAAACAATGGTCCTGGTAGGGGATTCGTCAGTGAATCAACAATGTTATCTACTGAGGCGACGCGTTGGAACATTTAATGTTCCAAATATTGATTTTGATATTAAAAAGACTTGTTATTTTGTTTCTAATGATTTTACCTAAGTACGTAGAAATTGGAACTGATCAGGATTCGAACTGATCAGTTATCGAGCCAAAACTGAAGCTATCGAGACGTAAACTGAAAATTATCGCCCAAGCGGAGTTAGTTCAACTGATTGTCCAGCTGATAGGTAGTTCAGCAGAAGACCTTCAGAAGCCTAGACAGCTGATGAAGAGCTCAACTGATGAAGAGTCCAGTTGACCAGTTCAACTGAAGCAGCGAAATCAGTTTAGCTGATGAGCCAACCGATTTCACCGAACAAGTTCAAGATCAGTTCAACTGACCAGTTCAGAACATCAGTTTGGAACCAGTCAGTTTGTAGAACACCACAATCTTACTCAATGGAATCCAGCAATGCGCGCTGAGGAAAAGCTTTTGTCCAATCAAAAGACAGTAATAGACGTTGCAGCAGTGCTTAAATCCAAAATGTTCTAGAATGGCTATCGGAAGTACAGACACATTTCGAAGAACGAATTCAAATTGCAACTTTTATATTTGATGAGTCTTGGTGTACGGTCACATTGCCTCTATAAATACCAGTTTAAGATCATCAATACACAAGTGTGTGAAGATCAAAAAAAGAGAAAAATAGGGCATGCCAAATGCTTAGCCTAGAAGCAAAATTATCCATGTGTAAGAACACTTTCGTGTTGTATTCAAAGATCAGTTCTCACACATGCACACACACAATCACTCACATAAACAGAGAGTAAAGCTTATTTAATAGCTGAGTGAGCCTTGCACAAAGACAATAATAAACTTGTGTATGTAGTCTTTGACACATAGACGTTAAAAAGTGTTGGCTGGAAGGTGCTGCCTTCAGTCTAGGCTAGGAGTTCAGTTAGACATTAGTGTAAGTCCTAAGCTAAGTGAGTTTGTTCAATGTATTGTATAAATCAAAGTTTTCTAGTGGAACCTACCCGAGGTGGTAGAAGGGGTGACGTAGGAGCAGTTGAAGTCTCCGAACATCCATAAACATCTCTTGTGTTATTAATTGTTTATTTGAACCTGTAAATTAGACTACGTATTTAAGACATGCATAATTCCTAGTATTTAAATTAAAATGATTTTTACTGCATGAGTATTAAATTTCTTGTCTTTAAATTTATTCATTTTATGCAGTAGTTTAGTGGTTAGCTTTTCAGTTCATTAAGTGAGGCCGGACCGGAGTTGGAGTAAATAGATAAAATTTAATATTAAGAAAACATTTCCAAAATTTATTTAAGATAAATAATAATCAAGTTTATTGTAAAAGAAGGTTTAAAGAATTATTTAAATAAGTTGAGATAAGTAGTAAATAAAGTTCAACAATTAATTCCTTAATTCTCTAAAATAATTAATAAGTAGATAAAACACTAAAGATTTAAAATACAATATTTAAGAAATATTTTTCCTCCATGTTAGGTGCAATTTTCGGCTCCTTTAATTTAATTTAAAATTAGTTGGCAACCCATTTAATTAATAGCTTTCCCTATCCATTTCATGGTAGATAATTCCCTCAATTTAAATCCTCCCTTAATTAATATTTAAGCAATATTCTACCATGTCTATCTAGCAATATTTTTCCCCACATAATTAACAAAAAAATCGGCCATTTACTTTTGTAGATTTAATTAATTAGCAACTCATTTCTTTGAATTCCTTCCTTATCCATTTTCTTGGGAGATAATTATATCACACTAAATCTTCAATAAACAATAATTAAGCAATTTTCCCACCCCACTTAGCTAGAAAAAATCGGCCATTCCTCATTTTTAAAAGATTTAATTGTGATTTTCAACTCATTCTTTAATTATCCTCCCTTAACCTTTTCTAAGTAAATAATCTCTCAACTTTTAAATCACTATCAATCCTTAATTAATCAATGTTTCCCTTTGCACCTAGACCATAAATCGACCAAGTGCACCTTAATCATCCTTCAAAATCTTTGGATATCATTCTACTTCCTTATCTCTCAAACTAAAAGATAGAAAGACCATCTCATTCCTTTATCTTGCCAACTTTTCCCTTATCCCTAGACTCATTCCTCCCCCTTTTCATTCTCGAAATTCAGAGCTTAACCAAGATAGAAATCAGTGAGGAAAGCCGTGAGAAAATAGGAGAGCAAATCATTTAACAAGCAAGGTAGAAAAGCGCTCCGTCACCTCCGCGCCGCGTCGTGTGTTTCTTTTTGTTTTTCTTCAAAACAAAAATATCCAGGCATGTGTATATTCCCCTTGCTCTTCAATCAAGTCATAATATGATTTTTAAACATTGCATGATTATGTTTTTTTAGCAAAAACCGAAACCATGACAGAATTTAAAAAAAAAAAAAGGTCTGCACAGAATTTTCGGCTCACTCCTTTGCTTCACGGGTTGGTTGTTTTGATAATTTCAGGGTGTTTTTCGATCCTTGGCTCCCAAGGCTGCTTATGGTCATGTCCTAGGGCATGTTAGGGTCAAGTTTGATCAAGGGTTTAAGTCCCAAAACCGTGAGTTAAAGGCTCCAAATCCGCAAGCATGAACAAGTGTCATTTTGAAACTCGTTTACTGTCAATGGTTTGTTTGGGGGTAAAGTTCGAGCCATGGCTGGCCAGGGGCCGGTAGCCATGGCTGGAACCCTTCCCTATCAAGCCTAGGACGTGGTCAAGTTGATCTTAAATGGCTTGAGCCTCGTCCCAAGTTGGTTGGACAGCAACAACACAAGTCCCATTCGGTTCTATTTTTTTTTTCTGATTTCGTGTTTGTGAGTGTGAGTTCGGTTTTGTGGTATGGTATGGATCTTGGTTGGCCTCCGGCCCTTAGCCATGGTTCATACCATACCCCTGGATGTCTAGATCATATCATGGCCAACCAAATGACCACGATGATGATCCATGACAGCAAACGACAGCACTGTCCCATGTGTGTGCAGCTTGTGCTCTCGGCTGGGAGTATGGCTGTAATTGTGGGGTGGTTCGAATTTTGGCTGGCCTAGGGCCCTTAGCCATGGTTCAAACCATTCCCTAGAATGTTGGTAAGGGCCTCTGGTCGGTGGTTCAAGTCCCAATGGCCGGTAGTCTTGAAAACGACACAAGAAAAGCGAAGGCACAGCTGCTGTAATTTTGACAGCAAGCGTGCTGCGGTTCAGAGGCGTGTTGCAGGTTCTTGATTGGCTTTTAGCCTATGGCCTTGGACTGGGCAGTTCCTCATCAAGTTAGAAAGGTCATGTTTTTGGCCGTTTGTAATTCGGATCATTTTAGAGGTCGTACGAGAATTTACGGTGCAATGTGCCAAAATGACTCTCGAAAGAGCGTTTCATGTTTTTGGCCTCCATTCACTAAATTTCGTGTACGGTAAATTTAGGAACATTATTTCATCATTTTAGGCATATCTTAATCATGGCTTTATGACAGTTCGGTGTTGGTTCGGGCTGGTACGGAGTCACGATTAAATACGAAGTCGTTAGGCGTGATTGTCTCAGTTTTAGGATTCACTTGCAAGTTTGGTCAAGTTAAATCATATGCATATTTTTCTCATGTTAGATTTAAGTCGCAGCGAGCCTGGGAGCGATCCAACACAATCAGTAAAATTTTTACAGGATATTTAATTATGTTATTTAATTATATTACGTGCAAAATATTCATTTTGAGATTTATGCGATATTGCTTGTGGTCACTTTACTATCATGGCATTATTATTTCACCCGGTCGCCAGTTACCGGTTACTTCACCCGGTTGCCAGTTACCGGTCAGTTCAGTTTTTTACCACCCAGTATACTGTGGCATTAGTCTGATCAGACCCTCATTACTTCACCCGATCGCCAGTTACCGGTCAGTTCAGTTCAGTTGCGTAGACCATAATCTCACCACAAAAATTATGACATGCAATTTCAGTACAGGGCTCCAAGGAGCAAACATTTTCACTATGATATTTTCAGTTCAGTTATGCACGTACTATAATTACCATTGAAATGATATTTTACGTTACACCTCATTACAAGATATTTTCACTTGCATGTGATTTTATTATTTATTTATTTGTTATTTATGATATATGCATGCTGAATCTTTAGACTCACTAGACTTGATTGTTGTAGGTATTGATGATGTCGGAACCGAGGGCGGGGACCAGTGAGCTAGCTTGGGTCTGCAGTAGTGGAACCCGAGGACCTCATTTTTCAGCATTTATTATTTTATGATCAAAAATTTTTCTGTCGTTGGATTAATTTTAAACGGCTATTTTGCAAACATTAAATTCTTCCGCTGCTATTTTTAAACATTATACATTATTTAACAGTTTATTTTGTGAATGAGATATTTTATTTAGTTTAAAAGAAAATTTTTAATTTTTCGCAAATTTTCAAGTAAGGATTTCTAGGCCTTTACAGTTGGTATCAGAAACGACCTCTCTTAGTACGGTGTGGTTCGGGGACGAACCAAGCGGAAGCTGGTGGGCATGTGAGGCCCGGGGCCGAAAAGGGCGGGGGTGATCGCCGGTGCCATCAGTTGCACGGACAATGAGCGGCTCCTGGCAGGCTTCTAGGTGGAGGGAACATGAATGAACCGAACCACATGGGAATGAGAGGGATTCCGAGACTGTTCAATGTAATGGACTGTACAGTTGAAGAGGGCTTAAAAGATTTGATTTATACTACTCATATCACAAAGGTGCATCTTCTTTTCGGTAGCTCATTACATAAGAACTCCAAAGTTAAGCGTGCTTGACTTGGGGCAATTTTGAGATGGGTGACCTCCTGGGAAGTTTCTCAGGGTGCGTGTGAGTGAGGACATAAGCACGCTGGAAAAACTCGTCTTGATACAGTGAGGACAGTCGTCGAATCTGGGACGTTTACAGTGGTATCAGAGCAATGATTCTGTATAGGGTTGTACTACTACTGACCACGAGAAGCTCACGAATTCACGTCTTCGGTCTGTAAATTTTACATTTACGCATTTTATTCAAAGCATGAATTAGTTAACAGCATGTTTTCATGAATTATTTAACTTCCAGATTTTTATTGTGCAGTATTTAAATTTAATTAAATTATGGAATTATGCATGTTAGTTACGTATGGGTTATATATGGAACAGTATGCCTCCTAGACGCCATGTTGGACGCCCGAGAGGTAATGTTGAGCCTCGCCAAGAGGATGGTGAGGAGCAGAGGCAGGAGAGAGACTTACCACCTCCACCTTCACCGGCAATGAATGCCCAGATGCTAGCTGGGATGACTCAGTTCTTCGCACAGTTTGCGGGGAACAATGTTGTGACGACCAGGCCGACAGGGCCCGAGGCTGTCTATGAGAGATTCATGAAGATGCGTCCTAAGGAGTTTTCAGGGACGACGGACCCCATGATTGCCGAGGGCTGGATCAAGTCCCTCGAGGTTATCTTTGAGTTTATGGAGCTTGGAGATGCAGACCGAGTTCGATGTGCCACCTATTTATTCGGAGGAGATGCCCGTTTATGGTGGTAAGGGGCATCAGTAGCCCTGAACTTGGCTACATTGAGTTGGGCGTGCTTCACGGAGGTATTCTACTCCAAATATTTTACTGAGTAAGTGCGCACCAGGTTGACCACAGAATTCATGAGTCTGAGGCAAGGAGATTTGACTGTTACGGAGTTCATCCGTAAGTTTGAGAGGAGTTGTCATTTTGTGCCCCTGATCGCGAATGATGCTAAAGCCAAGTTGATGCATTTCTTGGTGGGTCTACGGCCGATCTTGCGCCTTGATGTTAGGGTGTCTGATCCTACTACTTATGAGGTCGCTGTCTCCAAGGCTCTAGCCGCAGAGCAGGATCAGCGTGATATTGAGAGAGACCGTCAGGGCAAGCGCCCAGTCCAGGTACCACACCGCCCTCCTCCTCAGCAGCATCAGCAGCAGAATAAGAGGCCTTTCCATGGCCCACCCAGGAACAGGGGCCAGCAGCCGCAGCAGCAGCGGGGACGCGCAGTCCCTAAGCCTATTGAGCATCCGATATGTCCCAAGTGCTCATGCCGTCATCCTGGAGTATGTATGTATGGCTCTGGGAAGTGTTACAAGTGTGGTAGCCCAGACCACGTGCTACCACAGTGCCCTCAGAGGAATCTGCCTACCCAAGGCAGGGTATTTGCTCTCCATGCAGCGGAGACGAACCCCGATACCATGCTCATGACAGGTACCTTTAAGCTTTAAGTTTTTATTTGGGATTTATTGTTTTGGGTTGAAATTCTGGACTTAGAAATTGTTATAGGATTGCATGCTCTACTCAGTATTATTTCGGGAATTTAAGTTAGAAGAACTTTAATCTCTGCATGTCTATAGGATAGTTCTTGAGATTATTGGGTTCAGCTTGATGTTCCAAACTTTCATGGAGAATTTTTATAGCGGGGTCAGCTACGAAAGCCCTGATAGATTCAGGGGCTACTAACTAGTTTATTTCGGAGACCTTTGCTAATTCTCTCAAGGTCAAGACTATTGGGCTAGATGTCGCATTTTCCGTAGCATTGCCCTCTGGAGAGGAGATAACAGCCACCAATGTGATCCGAGACATAGACCTTGAGCTGCATGGAAATCTCGTTTATGCGGATCTCATCTTATTGCCGATGCCAGAGTTTGACATCATCCTGGGGATGGACTGGCTATTGAGGAACAGGGTGTTGATAGACTTCGAGCGGAGATCTGTTCTGGTCCGACCGCCTGGAATGACGCAGTTCTTATTTGAGCCGGACAGGTACTTTCCTTTACCGCGCATTATTCCTTATGACCAGGCTAGGAAGCTCATGCATAAAGGGTGTCGGGCATTTTTAGCGACTTTTATATCTGTCCCCGAGGCACCCAGTCAGTCAGCGTCAGATGTCCCAGTTGTCAGAGATTTTCTAGATGTTTTTTCGGAAGACGTCTCTGGTATGCCACCCGAGAGAGAAGTGGAGTTTTCTATCGAGCTTATGCCAGGTACGGTTCCGATCTCAAAAGCACTGTACCGACTAGCACCGACAGAGATGGCAGAGCTTAAGAAGCAGATTCAGGAACTTCTTGACAAGGAGTTTATTCGCCCTAGTTTTTCTCCATGAGGCGCACCAGTCTTGTTTGTGAAGAAGAAGGATAGCTCTATGAGACTTTGTATTGATTACCGGGAGTTGAACAGGGTTATAGTGAAGAATAAATACCCACTTCCGAGGAATGAAGATTTATTTGATCAGTTGCAGGGAGCTTCGGTATTCTCCAAAATTGATCTGCGTTCTGGCTATCACCAGTTGAGGGTGAAGGACGCTGATGTTTCCAAGACTGCTTTCAGGACTCGTTACGGCCACTACGAGTTCCTTGTGATGTCGTTCGGTTTGACGAATGCGCCAGCGATCTTCATGAATCTCATGAATCGCGTATTTCAGCCGTACCTTGATAAGTTTGTGATAGTATTCATAAACGACATTCTCATCTACTCGAAGAATCAGGAGGATCACGGCAGACATCTGACCACAGTGTTGCAGACCTTGCAGAAGCACAGATTGTTCGCAAAGTTCAGTAAGTGCGAATTATGGTTAGAGAAGATGGCGTTCTTAGGCCACATTGTTTCTAGCAGTGGCATTGAGGTAGACCCCGCGAAAGTTGCAGCAGTCAGAGATTGGGTTGTGCCGCAGAATGCATCAGAGATCCGCAGTTTTCTTGGGCTAGCAGGATATTATCGGAAGTTCATTAAGGGATTTTCCTCTATTGCCGTTCCACTCACATCATTGACCAATAAGAATGCTAAATTTGTGTGGAGTGAGGAGTGTCAGAAGAGCTTCGATACTTTGAAGCAAGCTCTTATCTCAGCGCCAGTTTTGGCCATGCCCTCAGGGCCCGGTGAGTTTGTTCTGTATACCGATGCTTCGAAGCTCGGTCTCGGCGCAGTACTGATGCAGCATGGGAAGGTGATAGCATATGCTTCCCGTCAGTTGAAGACTCATGAGAATAATTACCCTACCCATGATCTAGAGTTGGCAGCCGTTGTTTTTTCTTTGAAGATCTGGAGGCATTATTTGTATGGAGAGAAGTGCCAGAAATTTACCGACCATAAGAGCCTCAAGTACTTCTTTACGCAGAAAGAGCTGAATATGCGTCAGTGGCGGTGGTTGGAGCTTGTGAAAGATTAAAATTGTGACATTAGCTACCACCCGGGTAAGGCTAATGTAGTTGCGGATGCATTAAGCAGGAAAGTTGCAGCGATGGCCCATTTGACGATTCAGAAACCTCTTCAGTCTGAGATGCAGATGTTTGATCTAGAGGCATATCCTCAAGGTAGAGTTCCCCGTCTATCTACTTTGACTATTCAGTCCACTCTTATGGACCGTATTCACAGTGGTCAGCCAGCAGATGAGCAGTTGGCAAAGTGGAAGTAGAGAGACGAGGCCAGGGGCAGTGTCTTGTATTCAGTTAGTGATGGCATTGTGAGATACCGAGACAGGATATGGGTTCCTAGAAGTGATTCTATCTGAGCAGATATTCTATCGGAGGCCCATAGGTCGCCGTACTCTATTCATCCAGGGAGTACGAAGATGTACAAAGACCTGCAGTTATTGTACTGGTAGCCAGGAATGAAGAAGGATATCAGACGCTTTGTATCCGAGTGTCTAACTTGTCAGTTAGTGAAGGCAGAGCATCAGAGACCAGCAGGTTTGCTCAAGCCTCTTACTGTTCTCGAGTGGAAGTAGGAGAATGTTACCATGGACTTCATGACCGGTTTGCCGAAGTCAGTCAGAGGATCAAATGCTATCTGAGTGATTGTAGATCGTCTTACCAAATCAGCGCATTTCTTGCCCATTAAGACGACTTTCACCATGATTCAGTATGCAGAGTTGTATATCCGGGAGATAGTCCGACTTCATGGTATCCCAGTTTCTATCGTATCTGACAGAGACCCTAGATTCAATTTCGCATTCTGGAAGAGTTTGCATTCGGCAGTGGGTACGAAATTGTTGTTTAGCACAGCTTTCCACCCTCAGACAGATGGGCAGTCAGAGCGAGTTATTCGGATTTTGAGGATCTCCTCCGTGCTTGTGTGATTGATTTCTCTGGGAGTTGGGAGTCGAACTTGCCATTGGTAGAGTTCACTTATAAGAACAGCTTCCAGTCTTCTATTGGTATGGCTCCGTATGAAGCACTGTACGGCCGTAAGTGTAGATCTCCTATTCATTGGGATGAAGTAGGAGAGAGAGCAGAGTTGGGTCCAGAGATTATTCAGCAGACTGTCGATGTAGTAGCCCAGATCCGTGATAGGATGAGGACTGCTCAGAGTCGACAGAAGAGTTATGCGGACCAGCGGAGGAGAGATTTAGAGTTTGCAGTGGGCGACCATGTCTTTGTGAAAGTGGCACCTATGAAAGGTGTCATGCGATTCGAGAAGAAAGGGAAGTTCAGTCCAAGATTCATTGGACCATTTGAGATCCTCGATCGAGTTGGGACGCTAGCTTATCGTGTTACTCTTCCGCCGAATCTGGCCGGAGTACACAATGTGTTCCACGTCTCTATGCTGAGGAAGTATATGGCAACTCCTTCGCATGTCCTGAATTTTGAACCGTTGCAGCTCACTCCAAACCTGTCTTATGAGGAGAGACCAGTACAGATCTTAGACAGACAGGAAAAGAAGTTTCGGAACAAAATGGTGCAGCGAGTCAAAGTCAAATGGATCAACCATTCAGAAGAGGAAGCTACGTGGGAATCTGAGCCAGAGATGAGAAATCGTTATCCCGAACTATTTGGTGAGTTTTAATTTCGAGGACGAAATTTCTTTTAAGGAGGGGAGGATAGTAGAACCCGTAAATTAGACTACGTATTTAAGCCATGCATAATTCCTAGTATTTAAATTAAAATGATTTTTATTGCATGAGTATTAAATTTCTTGTCTTTAAATTTATTCATTTTATGCAGTAGTTTAGTGGTTAGCTTTTCAGTTCATTAAGTGAGGTCGGACCGGAGTTGGAGTAAATAGATAAAATTTAATATTAAGAAAACATTTCAAAAATTTATTTAAGATAAATAATAATTAAATTTATTGTAAAAGAAGGTTTACGGAATTATTTAAATAAGTTGAGATAAGTAGTAAATAAAGTTCAATAATTAATTCCTTAATTCTCTAAAATATTTAATAAATAGATAAAACACTAAAGATTTAAAATACAATATTTAAGAAATATTTTCCCTCCATGTTAGGTGCAATTTTCGGCCCCTTTAATTTACTTTAAAATTAGTTGGCAACCCATTTAATTAATAGCTTTCCCTATCCATTTCATGGTAGATAATTCCCTCAATTTAAATCCTCCCTTAATTAATATTTAAGCAATATTCTACCATGTCTATCTAGCAATATTTTTCCCCACTTAATGAACAAAAAAATCGGCCATTTACTTTTGTAGATTTAATTAATTAGCAACTCATTTCTTTGAATTCATTCCTTATCCATTTTCTTGGGAGATAATTATATCACACTAAATCTTCAATAAACAATAATTAAGCAATTTTCCCACCCCACTTAGCTAGAAAAAATCGGCCATTCCCCATTTTTAAAAGATTTAATTGTAATTTTTAACTCATTCTTTAATTATCCTCCCTTAACCTTTTCTAAGTAAATAATCTCCCAACTTTTAAATCACTATCAATCCTTAATTAATCAATGTTTCCCTTTGCACCAAGACCATAAATCGACCAAGTGCACCTTAATCATCCTTCAAAATCTTTGGATATCATTCTACTTCCTTATCTCTCAAACTAAAAGATAGAAAGACCATCTCATTCCTTTATCTTGCCAACTTTTCCCTTATCCCTAGACTCATTCCTCCCCCTTTTCATTCTCGAAATTCAGAGCTTAACCAAGATAGAAATCAGTGAGGAAAGCCGTGAGAAAATAGGAGAGCAAATCATTTAACAAGCAAGGTAGAAAAGCGCTCCGTCACCTCCGCGCCGCGTCGTGTGTTTCTTTTTGTTTTTCTTCAAAACAAAAATATCCAGGCATGTGTATATTCCCCTTGCTCTTCAATCAAGTCATAATATGATTTTTAAACATTGCATGATTATGTTTTTTTAGCAAAAACCGAAACCATGACAGAATTTAAAAAAAAAAAAAGGTCTGCACAGAATTTTCGGCTCACTCCTTTGCTTCACGGGTTGGTTGTTTTGATGATTTCAGGGTGTTTTTCGATCCTTGGCTCCCAAGGCTGCTTATGCTCATGTCCTAGGGCATGTTAGGGTCAAGTTTGATCAAGGGTTTAAGTCCCAAAACCGTGAGTTAAAGGCTCCAAATCCGCAAGCATGAACAAGTGTCATTTTGAAACTCGTTTACTGTCAATGGTTTGTTTGGGGGTAAAGTTCGAGCCATGGCTGGCCAGGGGCCGGTAGCCACGGCTGGAACCCTTCCCTAGCAAGCCTAGGACGTGGTCAAGTCGATCTTAAATGGCTTGAGCCTCGTCCCAAGTTGGTTGGACAGCAACAACACAAGTCCCATTCGGTTCTATTTTTTTTTTCTGATTTCGTGTTTGTGAGTGTGAGTTCGGTTTTGTGGTATGGTATGGATCTTGGTTGGCCTCCGGCCCTTAGCCATGGTTCATAACATACCCCTGGATGTCTAGATCATATCATGGCCAACCAAATGACCACGATGATGATCCATGACAGCAAACGACAGCACTGTCCCATGTGTGTGCAGCTTGTGCTCTCGGCTGGGAGTATGGCTGTAATTGTGGGGTGGTTCGAATTGTGGCTGGCCTAGGGCCCTTAGCCATTGTTCAAACCATTCCCTAGAATGTTGGTAAGGGTCTGTGGTCGGTGGTTCAAGCCCCAATGGCCGGTAGTCTCAAAAACGACACAAGAAAAGTGAAGGCACAGCTGCTGTAATTTTGACATCAAGCGTGCTGCGGTTCAGAGCCGTGTTCCGGGTTCTTGGTTGGCTTTTAGCCTATGGCCTTGGACTGGACAGTGCCTCATCGAGTTAGAAAGGTCATGTTTTTGGCCGTTTGTAATTCGGATCATTTTAGAGGTCGTACGAGAATTTACGGTGCAATGTGCCAAAATGACTCTCGAAAGAGCGTTTCATGTTTTTGGCCTCAATTCACTAAATTTCGTGTACTGTAAATTTAGGAGCATTATTTCATCATTTTAGGCGTATCTTAATCATGGCTTTATGACGGTTCGGTGTTGGTTCGGGTTGGTACGTAGTCACGATTAAATACGAAGTCGTTAGGCGCGATTGTCTCAGTTTTAGGATTCACTTGCAAGTTTGGTCAAGTTAAATCATATGCATATTTTTCTCATGTTAGATTTAAGTCGCAGCGAACCTGGGAGCGATCCAACACAGTCAGTAAAATTATTACAGGATATTTAATTATGTTATTTAATTATATTACGTGCAAAATATTCATTTTGAGATTTATGCGATATTGCTTGTGGTCACTTTACTATCATGGCATTATTATTTCACCCGGTCGCCAGTTACCGGTTACTTCACCCGGTTGCCAGTTACCGGTCAGTTCAGTTTTTTACCACCCAGTACACTGTGGCATTAGTCTGATCAGACCCTCATTACTTCACCTGGTCGCCAGTTACCGGTCAGTTCAGTTCAGTTGCGTAGACCATAATCTCACCACAAAAATTATGACATGCAATTTGAGTATAGGGCTCCAAAGAGCAAACATTTTCACTATGATATTTTCAGTTCAGTTATGCAGGTACTATAATTACCATTGAAATGATATTTTACGTTACACCTCATTACAAGATATTTTCACTTGCATGCGATTTTATTATTTATTTATTTGTTATTTATGATATATGCATCCTGAGTCTTTAGACTCACTAGACTTGATTGTTGTAGGTATTGATGATGTCGGGATCGAGGGCGGGGACCAGTGAGCTAGCTTGGGTTGGCAGTAGTGGAACCCGAGGACCTCATTTTTCAGCATTTATTATTTTATGATCAAACATTTTTCTGTCGTTGGATTAATTTTAAACGGCTATTTTGCAAACATTAAATTCTTCCGCTGCTATTTTTAAACATTATACATTATTTAACAGTTTATTTTGTGAATGAGATATTTTATTTAGTTTAAAAGAAAATTTTTAATTTTCCGCAAATTTTCAAGTAAGGATTTCTAGGCCTTTACAGTTTAGCTATTGTTTTCAAACTGATTTGATCAGTTCGAACTGTTATCAGTTCAGTTCTCACCATAACTGAATGGATCTATGCAAGAACTGATCCATTTATATCAGTTAATCAGTTTACACAAGTTAAAAATTTTAAACTGATTAGCTTTCTTAACGAAGGATTATTTCGAGTATTTTTCGCTTGGTTTAAAACCAAACTCGATTTAATGCATCGGGTTTACATTCTTAGAACACGAGCTATTGCAGCTCATTGAGAATATTGTGTTTGAAGCACCTTCAAAGGTACCAAAATCGATCCATCAATTCGTATCAGAGCTAGTTGTTCTAAGATGGACATTTGAAAGCTAATATTGTAAAATATGTTTCAAATTTTTATTTAAAATGGATTTCAAAATCCTCTTTAAAATTTTATATGAGCTTACCGTATGAAGAAAGAATATTGTTGGATCTTCAACTAACATTGTAGCCACTTCTCTCCACTCCGGATTTTGTTGTTTTAGCAACTTGTAGGGTTTTGAGTTCAACTAACAGCAGAACAGCTAAACTGATCGGTGGACAAGATTTCATTTGCCAGTCTACCAGTTCAGTTGATCAACAAACGAAACCCAGCTAAGTTGAAATGTTGGATGATTAAAGTGGAGCTTAATCATCAGCAGTATACTGCTGTTTAACTGCCATATCAGATCAGAGTAGACGATCAATGCGGTTCAGCATCTTCTGAGTCTAGTTTGAGTCAGCTCGACCAGTTAGCCAGCACAGAGATCAAGTCCAAGGCAAATTTGTTGCTCTACTGGTAAAAAGAGACTCAAAATCGATGCAGCATTTCAAAGAATTTAAGGCAACCAGTTGTTGGTATATCCAGTTCGATTATGTATAAACTAAGTGATATTTGATGTTTTTTAAAATCTGCTATTGTAGTAGCATTACTCTTACACATGTTGATGTGCTTAATGTATAACACAAGGGACACTTATTTGATTAAATAAAAATCATGTTTATCCAGTTCATTATTTTCAGTTAATGTGTTGCTTAAACTGCTTGAATGCTAAAAGATGCTAAAACTTCATTAAAACACGTAAATGATTATATTTTTAATGGGGAGTTTTTAAATCAGTTCTTGATGGGGAGTTTTCTTTAAAAATAGCCCTCTAACTGAAAAATGTTTTAAATTCGTTTTTAAATTCAGTTCTTGAGGGGGAGCTTTCTTATCCCTGAACTGAAAATTTTCTCTTTAATTGATCAAGTTTTGTGATAATCAAAAAGGGGGAGATTGTTGGAACATTTCATGTTCGCAATCTTGATTTTGATATTAACAAAACTTGTTATTTTGTTTCTAATGATTTTACCTAAATACGCAGAAACTGGAAGTGATCGGGATTCGAACTGATCAGTTATCGAGCCAGAACTGAAGCTATCAGGACGCAAACTGAAAGCGCCAACTGATCATCCAAACTGAATAAGTTCAACAGATATATCAAAGATGAGTTCAATTGATTGTCCAGCTGATAGGAAGTTCAACCGAAGACCTTCAGAAACCCGGTCAGCTGATGAAGAGCTCAACTGATGAAGAGTTCAACTGACCAGTTCAACTGAAGCAGCGAAATCAGTTTAGCTGACGAGTCAACTGATTTCACCGAACCAGTTCAAGATCAGTACAACTGAGCAGTTCAGAATATCAGTTTGGAACCAATCAGTTTGCAGAACACGACAAGCTTATTCAATATAATCCAGTTGTGCGCACTGAGGAAAAGCTTTTGTCCAATCAAAAGACAATAATAGACGTTGGAGCAGTGCTTAAAGCCAAAACGTTCCAGAATGGCTGTCGGAAAATACAGACACATTTCGAAGAACGAATTCAAACTAAAACGTTCATATTTGATTAGTCTTGGTGTACGGTCACATTGCCTCTATAAATACCTGTCCAAGATCATCAATACACAAGTGTGTGAAGATCAAAAGAAGAGAAAAATAGGGCATGCCAACTTCTTTGATTAGAAGCAAAATTATCAGTGTGTGAGAACACTTTCGTGTTGTATTCATATATCAGTTCTCACACACATACACACACAATCACTCACTTACAGACTTGAGGCTTGCATACAGAGCTGCAGAAGCTGGCAGTGGCACAACCCTATGCATGACCCTTGCTCTGATACCATCTGAAACGTCTACTAGATTTTTTTTTCTTTTTTTGCAAGCTTATTTCCAAAAAATACATTTTTATGCATGCATGCAATAACAGCTGAAAATTATACATTTTAAAATAAAATATTCAACTAACAGCAAAAACACTGCAGTTAAAAAAATTGAGACAACCTTCAAACCCTAAAATATTGTTTAAAATAATTCACAAATGAAACCTGCGAAAATCTTGACAACCATCAACATATAAAAGAAAGTTTATGAAAATATCCATGCTCACTCTTGACTCAAAACATAATGTGCGAAAAAATTATGGTCCTCGGTTTAGCATGCGCACATCCAACTCCGCCTACTCAGTCTTCGGGGCCTGCAATCTCCTCATCAATTTGCTCACGTGCAATCAGCCAAACCTAGTGAGTCTAAAGACTCAACAAACCTGATTCGTTATAACAAGTACGTATACATAACATGCAACGGTGAAAAGTACTGTAATAAAAATACATTTCATGATATTAAAAAGACATAAGCCTAAATATGACGTGTCAAAGCATAAACATGTCCACATAACATCGTATCAACATATACATGTTCAATTTTCTTTATTTGAATATCATTCATTATTTATGACTTTCGTATCATCGTATTAGTCTATGGATCCATCTACGTATAACCGCGGTACCTGGCGGGGGGGACATCAGCGACAGTATTACCCATCTACTGAGCCTTGGCTTTACATGTCATCGTATCATCATATTAGTCACAACCAACTCCCTTCCTTCAAAAACATGTCATCGTATACATCACTCGTAAAAATCATGCATATATGTAAATTT
Source organism: Primulina tabacum (assembly GCF_025594145.1). Lineage (NCBI taxonomy): Eukaryota > Viridiplantae > Streptophyta > Magnoliopsida > Lamiales > Gesneriaceae > Primulina > Primulina tabacum. The sequence continues at coordinate 41,114,865 of NC_134552.1, forward strand.
TCTTAAAACTAAGCATGCAACGTTTTTTTTCATATTTCCATAAAAGTCATGTTCGTGATAATATAAACATTTAAAACATGTAAAATTTTGATCAGGGCGCTGCAGGACTGCTAACTCGACCCGGTGCAAAATGATCATTTTACCCCTAGAAACCCTAATTGACCGTTTTACACCTGGAGCTCAAGATTTCGGCTCGAAGCCAACCAAAAATCTTAAAACACTTCAAAACATATTTAGAATCATTTCTTAGACGTAAAATTGAGCCCGTTTCATAAATTATATGATTCGTTTTAAAAATTGGACCGGGGTCCCGGTTTTAACCCGAATCAACCTGAAATTCAACCAAATTTCTCCCAACTTAAACCACGACTCGAACCTACATGACCAACCCCTAAACCAATTGTTCTAGACCCCTTAGGACCTACGAACAATAACTGAAATTTGCTGGAATTTCTATACGTCCATACCCCGAAACCCTAGTGCAATAGCGGTCCCATATCTGATGTTAGGCTAAAAACCGATGTGTCCAGCCCTCATCCCGACAATCTAGGACCACAAACATCCTTATGTGAACTGGTTTGGACCATCAACCACCAGCCATGCACGCAGGATCACAGTAATGCCCGAACAACTCAAAAGAAATGAGGATCACCTACACTCGACCACTTCGATCTTCCCCAACTCGCGACCAGCTAATCACGGTCCTTCCCAGCCCTATCACTGACCCAATAGTGTCAGACCTATGGAAGGAATCAAGCCATGCATGGCTGCATCACCCCTTTCTCCCGATCTAGACGCGGCAACCCTAGGTTCTCAAAGACAAACCGATCGGCCCTCACCCAAGCCGACCAAGCCTCGACTCCAGCACTTAATCCCCTTCATTCTCGATCTAAACATCCCCAAGCATCTCAAATCGACAGCCACTTACACAAGGATAACAAAAAACGTGAGTTACGTACATTAAGATATGGGTATGTTTCATGTCAAAACTTTGCAAAAAGAATACCATATGAAAGATAAATTAATTTTTCATGCAAACACACACACATCAGCAATAAATAGAGTGAATGATTAGAAAAATAAGATTCATGACGTGCCTTTGCATCTATACTCTCGAAAACTTAAGATCTTTGCGTAAAACGTGCATCGGAGAGGCAGGGAAGGAATTTTCTTTGAAAACTTGAGAGAAACTTGAAGTGAGGCTGCTGAAAATTTTTAATGGGAGGCTGTTGCTACTAGGGAAGGGACGGCCGTGTGTTTAGTGTGTAGGGTTAGGGTTAGGGTTTTGGATGGTGATTAAGTTATATAATTATGCACTAATGGGCTTTTACTAAAAATTAAAGGGGTAGAAAGGATTTTAAGCCCACTAAGCAATAAAATAATCCCATTAATCCCAAAAATATTCCCGAAAAATACTTTTTGGTACGTTTTTTAAAATAGTACCTGAACCCTCAAAAAGTTCTCCGACTTGCTAAACTTTTTGTACCGGTAAAAAATATGACTCAGCGAGTAAAAATACTCCACCTAGGCAAATTTTCAAAAATCTCACCTAAATACATCTTATATTGAATAATTAAAACTAATTATATAATAAAATTATTTTTCTTAATTATCTCCGGTCTCCGTTCGTCGTTCGAGCTCGAAATGCAACTAAAAGCCCTAATGCATGAAACTTTAAATAAACCATGAACTACACCACATATTCGTGCAATAATCATGTATTTAATTCGTTAAATAATTGAACGCATATTTTAGTTAAAAACCCTAGATTTCATACAGTTAGGTTATGTAGTTCGAATTTTCTAGACCTTACATCTCATGCTAACACTCAGCGGGACACACACATCTGTATGGGATAAAATCCAATATCTCCTGTGCATGCTCCACTTTCTCTAGGAAAGGGGCTTTGGTCATCTTTCCTTTCAGACATGACTCACATGTTTTAAGAGAGTTTTTCGGAGTCAAACTTGTCATCTCCCACTAACTTGCACATTCTTCTTTGAGAAATATGTCCTAGTCTAGCATGCCACAGGTGTGTTTAATTTAGCTTTTTTATTATTATTTTGAAATCACATTTACTTGGACATTGTTATTTGAATATATTTTCTATTTTTAAGCTATAGAAATTTTTTATTAATTCTCTTGTTCGAATTAATCATTTACTCGTATAAATATTGCAAACAACTTTAGCAAATAAATAATAAAATCCATCTTTATGGAGAATATAAATGGAAAAAATGTTTTTGACCTAGTCAAGAACATATAAAATATCTCTCAAAAGTAACATAAATTTATGGTTTGACAATAAGTAAATTTCTCTCCACTGCCGATCTCAAGGAAGGTATCATCATATCTTAGCCTCCTACTTCTTCTCATCACATACAAATCATCGTATAGATGAAAACCACATCTAATATCTAATACACAAGAATTTGAATTAATTGAGATACGTACTTCAAGATAAAATATACCCTTGCCAGAACTCCTCGACATTAGATATTTCTTGCAGTTGTGCTTCTAATGTCCAGGCTTCTTGCAGTGTAAGCAGATATCTTCTGTCTTGTTGGGCTTTGTGGGCCTTTTAGAAAGTATTTGGAGTTTGTTTATTAATGGGTTTGTGTTTCTTGGAAGGAGCAGAACGTTTGTTTACCTTCCCTTGTGGGCCTTTCTTGGTCCCAAGCGAGGCGCCCACTAGAAGAACAAATTTTTCCTTCTTCATGGTGGCTTCATATTTGACAAGCATATTGACTAGCTCTTCAAAGCTAGCCTCCAACTTGTTCATATTGAAGTTCATTACCAATTCATCAAACGAGGGTGGCAGTGACAACAGTAGAATGTTCGTGGACAATTCTTTTGGAATGATAAGGTCTATGCCCATTAGCTTCTCGATGAGCACAATCATCTTTACTCCATGCTCATGGATCAAGGCCCCTTGTCACATGCATGATGTCATGAGCTTCTTAACAGTAGCATGCCTTAATAGATGTGTATGTGCACCGTAAAAATCTTGCAGGTGTCCGTAAATGTCAGCAGCATTCAAAAAAATCCTAAAAGCGCCTCTGCATTAGTTTAACATAGAAGCTAACATATAGCTCTTAGCTTGCAAGTCATGGTCTCACCATTTCTCAAGCTTAGCCAATTCCTCAACAGAGGCATCGACAACTTCCTCTTTTGGATGAGTCATATTGAGCACATATATTATTTCCAAATAATTTAAAACAATTTTTATGTTCCTCAACCGTCTTGGTAATTAGGTCCAGTCGTCTTATTTTTATCCAGTATAATAGATAGATGATTTCGAAAGTACATCTTAAATATACTGAAATAGAAGCATCATAAATGTGACTAACTTTTTAAAATATTTTATTAGACCCAATTTCTAAATTATGATCCCGAATAATATCACTCAATCATAATTTCAAAAGGCAAAGTTCAATCACAACCTCTTTCCCCACGTTTTATGAGAACTCAATAATATGATACTCTTTCTCTTCACGTGTCGAGTCCGACCCATCAATGTTGAATCTTAGTGGACAGTTGCATGAGATCCTCAATAATATAAGCTAAAGTCATGGGAGTTCTATGTAGTCCACATCAAGTATGTCAATGGAAGTTATAGCTTTCCAGAGTCCAGGCTTCCCCAATAAAAATTATTTGGACACTGACTACAGGTATTGTTCATCATGAAATTACAGTTGATGGAAGGCAAGGAAAATTTAAGCTCTATTTAATTTTTTTACGGTATTTATATTGTCTATTTATTAATTTTAAAATCTTGTGTCATGTTCGTTTATATGTTTGTCAAATTCCTGAAACTCTTGTTATTATATTAATAATAGCGCATATATTGATTATTTCTAATATATCACATGCTTTATAAATAATAAATGAAGATTGATAATCAAGAGTTAATTGATCCGTATGAACCAAATAAGGATCTAAGTCCAAAATATAGGTAAATGCAGTTATGCAAATGTAATTTTACATTATCTTCCAATATTTTATTTGTTTTTGATCTTCAAAATTATTAAGGATCGATCTGGCCTGCTATCTTCAAATCTTGATATCCTACTAAAATTGTAAATAATTAATCTCAAACATATGTTTGGATATATAATTTTTGACAAAAATGTCATCCTCAAACATTTAATTACATAGTAATAATAACATTGAATGGATGAAATAATTTTACCCTGACTTTAATATTATTTCTAGCACAATTATAAAATCAATACTTTTTTTGTTCACTTTGTCAAAATTAAGGAGTTCAAACTAAATTTTTATGTCTCCTAAATTAAAACTTGAATTGAATATTTATCTCCAATTTTATCCTTATAAAAAAAATACATATCTACTTGTATGAAAGCGGATATAATTTGTAAATGGCCAGTTGCTGTACAGTTCCCGGTCAAAAGGTCGAACACGTGGCGCCTGCTTCTGCCTTTGTCAAACAAAATTTTGTGCTGTCGATAGCACCTTAAGCGGTGCTGCCCACTTCTCTGTTTCTCCTCCATCTTTATTTTTTTGGTTTCCTTTTCTTCCGGTTATTGTGCTTTTTTTTTGGGCTTCCTCTCTTTTCTGTTTGTGCTTATTCTCATTTCAACTTTCGGTCTACTGTTTGTTCTTCTTGTTCAAGACCCAGAAAACTCCATCAAGTTAGTGCTCCCTTTCATTCTTCTTTCTTGTGTTGTTCTTCATGTGATTTCTTACTTTTTCGCCTGTATTAATCATGATGGGAGGTGTGTCTCGGTAACCCGGAATGCTTTACTTTGCCTTCGTCTTCACGGTCTCTTTATAGCCGTCCCTTTCCCTCTCTCAGACATAGATCTTCTGTTTTTTTTTTACGTAGCTTAGATGTGTTTTCCCCTCGACTTTGCTTGCCTTTGTTGGTCTTGTTCCCCTTTCTTTCCAGCTACAGTGATAGTTTTAGGAATTAGTCTCAGTCGTTCCCTCCACCTTATTTTGGTGCCGTTTCCCTTGTGCATTTGTAGAGCTCCTTCGTTTTTTTCTTGTCTGAAAGGAGAGCTATTGGCTTCTCTTTTTCTAATCTTTTGTCATTTAATTTAATTGACGTACTAAAGGAAATAATTTGACGGTTTTTCCTCCTAGACAGTTAAAGCCTTCTTAGGAATTCCTTTAGCTTTATTTGGCTCTTATGCTTCATTAATTTTGCCGTAGATTAGATGTGGTTTCCCCTCGATTTTGTTTGTTTTTTTTGTTCTTGTTCCCTTTTCTTTTCAGCTACAGTACTGGTTTTAGTATTTTGTCTCAGCCGTTCCCTATACCTTATTTTGGTGCCATTTCCCTTGTGCATTTATAGCTCTCCTTCGTTTTTACCTTGTCTGAAAGGAGAGCCATTGGCTTCTATTTTTTTAAGCTTTTGTTATCTAATTTAAGTGACGTACTAAAAGAGCTAATTTGACGGTTTTTCCCCGTAGACCATTAAAGGCTTCTTTCAAATTCCTTTAGATTGATTTGCTTCTTATGCTTCATTACCTACGACTTGCTTGGTTTTAGTTTTAATTTTCTTTTGTTTTGGGGATGTGTATGCCCATGTTTCTCGTTACATTAGGCTTCCGCTCTGTTCATGTATAGATTTATTGTTGCTTTACTGTCTGGGCACAGTTTACAATCAATAAGAAACTTAAACAGCTTAGAGCTATGACAAGCTCGTCTTCTCGCTCTTCAAACAGGTTCGTTTTTATCTACAATTCCAGTCGTTTGCCCTTTAGTATCCTTGTTTTTTTTACTATAATCGAGGCTTATCTTTACTTCTTCATTAGCGGCAGCAGCTTTTAACTATTAGCTTCTGTGGTATTAAATTCTATGCTATAGCTTATGCTTGTGTTTTCTTTTTTCTTTTTTTATTTTTTGGGAAGTGTAATATCTAGCATTAGGTGAAAATTGTATATAGCAGCAAAACAAGTACTATTAAAATTAGATATTTTGAGCTATTTGTTATTCCAAAATAACAACTATGCCTCGAGAACTATGTTGCATGGATACGGGTACGAGTATCGTATCGAATACGATACGGATATGGCGACACGTCAAATTTTGAAAATATTAGACACGATACGGCTAGGATACGACAATCATTAAAATATATATAAATATTATATATATTTATATTTATATAAATTTAGTATTGAAAAGTAAAAATTATAGAAATGGAATGAAAGAGACGGACAAATTTATTTATGGATTTAAAAGCCCATCCAAATTTATTTTAAATTATTTTTCTTTAGTCCCTAGAAATTTTAATTTTTTTTAATTAACCCCTAAAACTTTTAAATATTTGCAATTTTGCCCAAACGTATCCGAAAAACGTATCCATGCCGTATCCATGACGTGTCCTCGCCGTGTCCAAAACGTATCCGGCTGGTCAACCCTAAACAAAGTCAACGATACGGATTTTGTGGTATCCGACACGCGTATCCGCGTGTCGTATCCGTATCCGATACTTCAAAAAAAAAAATTTTAAGGTATCCGTGCTACATAGCTCGAGAAAGAAGATATAATACAATAGAAATTACCAAGAATAAAAACTTTTGTAAACGAAAATATGCTTGCTTAGAAGACCGTAGAATTCAAAAAAACATGTGTCGAACCCAAAAAAATAAAACATGTACTTCCCAGGGATTTGGTGTAAAAGAAAATAAGCCTGATCCATTGGCATATATAGTGGATACTCCAGATGTGCTACCTAATATGGTGGACTGTAAATTTTGTGGTGCATTGCGCCTATATGCTGAACCACCAACATTTTGCTGTTCGTTAGGAGAAATAAATCTTTTGCCTTCAGAAATGCCTTCTGAGTTAGTACAACTGTACGTTGGTAATTCCGATGACGCAAAAGAATTCACTACATGTATTCGTAGCTATAATAACATGTTTGTCTTCACATCAATGGGCGTACATTGTGATACAGCTTTTTCCAAAAGAAATGCTGGTGTTTATATATTTCGTGTGCAAGGTCAACTTTATCATTTTATTTGCGAAATAATACCGCCAGAGAATGAAACACCCAAAAATCTACAACTATATTTCTTTGATACTGAACATGAACTGTCTAACCGCCTATGCATTAGCTCAAAATTTAAGGATACTCTTACTCAGAAATTAATGTACATCTTATCAAAAAACCCATATGAAAATTTTTTCCATGGTCTAAATAGTGTTGCCAACTTAGACGAATATAAAATTGGTTTGCAAGCCGATCCTATTACTGACCAACAAGTTTTTAACGAACCCACTGTATCTCAGGTTGCTGGAATATGGTTAGAAACTGACGACAAAAATCGAAACACCGGCCAACATATACAAGTATATCCAAAAAACAGTTGCCCACAAATAATTAAACATTACTTTGGTTGCTATGATCCTTTGCAATACCCTCTTATATTCCCAAATGGGGAGCCAGGTTGGCATCGAAACATTAAACGATTAGATCAAAAACAAAAAAATTTGCATCCTAGACCAACTTGTGGCGGTGAAAACATCAATTGCATAGAAAACTCTGCAAGTGCAGAATTTTTTATAAGCACTGAAATTCAAGGTAATTTTGACTTAAAAAGAAAATTCTATTACACTACAATTATTATGTTTTACACTTAGAAAGCTGTTTTTTTTTGTGTAGCTTCGAAAAAAGCCAGAAAACAAAGGACTACGGTGTCATGCCGTGAGTATTACTGTTACAAATTACAAATAAGGAAAAACGATAAGTCTTTCTTACTACACACTGGTAGGCTTTTGCAAAAATATATAGTAGACATGCATATTAAAATTGAAACATCAAGATTAGAATTTTTTAGGACTCCAAGTATGCAAAATCGTTTGCGAAATGAGGCCTATAATGGGTTGTTAGATAGTCTCACACAAGGGTGTGAGGTAGGCTCAGACGTTGGAAAACGCGTAATATTACCTACGTCTTTAATTGGTGGGCCTAGAGATATGCGTAAAAGATACATGGATGCTATTGCGTTGGTCCAACGTTATGGGAAGCCTGATATCTTTTTAACAATGACTTCGAATCCGAATTGGGCTGAAATAAAGTCTCTTTGTCTTCCATCTGATGAAATCCAGAATAGACCTGATTTGGTCTCTAGGATTTTCCATGCAAAGCTCCAAATTTTAAGCGATGAACTATTTAAGAAAGATATCTTTGGCCATATTATTGCGTACACTAGCGTGATAGAATTTCAAAAAGAGGCCTACCCCATGCTCATTTTCTGCTTATTTTAAATCAAGCCTCAAAAATGTTTCATCCTGAGTCATTTGACAGAATTGTTAGCGCAAAATTACCTAATGCCCATTCTGAACTATATTTGTTTTCACTCGTGGTGAAACATATGATGCATGGTCCATGTGGCTTACTTAATCCAACATGCCCTTGCATGAAAAAAAATTCTTGTAAATATAATTATCCTAAAGAATATTCAGAAGCCATTAAATTTGGAACAAATTCGTACCCAATATATCGCCGTCGAAATGACAATCATGTTATAAACATAAGGGGATCACAACTTGATAACCGTTGGGTTGTTCCTTACAACCCATATTTACTTGCTAAATTTAATTGTCATATTAACGTTGAAATATGTTCAACAATCCAAGCTGTAAAATATATCTACAAATATATATACAAAGGCCACGATAAGATTTTGTATACATTACTTGGCGATGAACATGATCACATTATTGATGAAGCAAAAAATTTCCAAGCTGCAAGATGGATTTCACCTCCTGAATCCATATGGCGTATTTTCGACTTTGACCTTAACAATGTACATCCAGCTGCTATATGTCTACCGATTCATTTAGAAAATGAACAGGTTGTGACATTTGCTGCGAATCAGTCTTTGTTCAGCATTGTTAACAATCCAACATTTAAAAAAACCATGTTAACCCAATTTTTCTTTATGAACAAATACAATAGCTATGCTCAAAGCCTAAATTGTTTGTATGTTGAATTTCCTGAATATTTTACTTGGCATAACGATTCTAAAGAGTGGGAACCACGTAAGAAAACAGAGGTTATAGGCCGGATTTTTAGCTGCCGTCCTTCAGATTGTGAAAAGTTTTATTTAAAATTGTTGTTAATGCGTGTCAGAAAGCCATCTTCTTTCAAGGACTTGAGAACGGTCAATGAGGTGACCTTTACAACATTTAGAGAAGCAGCATTAACATTAGGCTTAATAGAAAGTGATAACACTGCTGAAATGTGTATCGCAGAAGCTTCTTGTTATTTAATGCCTCATGCCTTGCGACAATTATTTGCAACTGTTCTCGTTTTTTGTTGCCCAAAAAATCCTCCTCAGCTATGGTTAAAATTCCAAGACTTTCTCTCAAAATTCCAAGACTTTCTCTCAAAATTCCAAGACTTTCTCTCGGAAGATTTTGCTAGGAATAAAGCTCTTACTCCAAAAATGATTAGCCACAAGGTTTTAGACATAGTTGACAATTACCTTCATTCCATGGGTAAAAAATTAGAGGACTTTTTTCATACGTCTAAAGATGTGGGCTTAGATTTTAACGATAGATTGGTAAAAGATTTACAATCTGAGCGTAATATTTGCATACCGAAAGAAGATCTATTAGCTGTTGAACAATTAAATACAAAACAAAAAAGTGCTTACACTCAAATCTTATACCATGTTCGTAATGAGCTGGCAAGTGCTTTTTTTATTGACGGCCCTGGGGCACTGGAAAAACCTTTTTATATAGAGCACTTCTTGCTACAATTCGATCAAATGGTGACATAGCAATTGCAACCGCAACTTCAGGAGTTGCAGCTTCTTTGCTCCCAGGAGGTCGCACTTCCCATTCGAGGTTTAAAATTCCTTTAGAGGAAAGCAATATCAAATCATGTAGCATTAGTAAGCAAAGCACATTAGCAACTTTAATAAGACTAGCAAAACTAATTATTTGGGATGAGGCTACGATGGCTAGGCGTGATGTCATTGAAAAGTTCAACGAAATGTTGCAAGACATAATGAAATCAAATTTATTGTTCGGCGGTAAAGTAGTTGTGTTCGGTGGAGATTTTCGCCAAACATTACTAGTCATTTTAAAAAGCACAAAAGAAAATATCATAGACTCTTCAATTGTCATGTCACCGTTGTGGAATAAGTTAAATAAGATAAAGCTCCAAAAAAATATGCGTGCATTGTCTGATTCTCTCTTTTCATCTTGGCTGTTGAAAATTGGTGATGGAATTGAGAATACTAATGAAAACAACGAAATCCAAATCCCATCTCGCATTAATATTCCATTCACAGATGATATAACTTCTTTGTATGCTTTAATAGACGAGGTTTTCCCAAACATTAATGACCTAGATTCAAATTTATCTTCATTTGTAAAACGCGCTATACTTACAGCAAGGAACGAATTTGTCCACGAAATAAATGATGTTCTTATTAACAAGTTTTCTAGCGTAGAGATGACGTACTTTAGTTGTGATGAAAATACAAGTGAATGTGTTATACCAGATCAAGAAGCTTTATTCCACTGTTCAACTCCGCAAGGGCTTCCTCCACACAAACTAACATTGAAAATAAATTCACCCATAATATTGCTACTAAACATTAATCCAGCCGAAGGCCTTTGTAATGGTACGCGCTTACTTTGCAAAGGATTTAACAAAAATGTTATTTATGCTGAAATCTCAGTAGGCACACATGCAGGAAAACCTGTATTCATTCCTCGAATAACATTAGAATCTCCACACGATGATTTTTCATCTATTCCATTTAAAAGAAAACAATTCCCAATTCGTTTATGTTATGCAATGACAATTAACAAAGCACAAGGACAAACTTTGGATTTTGTGGGTATCTATTTAAAAGAACCAGTTTTCTCACATGGTCAACTTTATGTTGCATTGTCAAGAGCTAAAAATATAGATCAAATAAAAGTGCTTATTAGACCATCAACCCCGTTAGTTCAAAGTACTAACTACACAAAAAACGTAGTATATCGTGAGGTTTTGGACGATGCACATCCTCATTGACAGGTAAATTCTTCTTTTGTTTATCTTGTTAATATAAAAATTAGTGCGCATAAAGGCATATTAGATATTTATATAAACCCATTATAGGGTTCGGTCAAATAAAATTGTTAGTTTTACTAAAACAAATTATAGGCTCTGAAATATACACTTTGATTTTAGAAGTATATCTTCACAGAAATATGTAGTTTTTTCCATATTCGAAGAGATGTAAAAACATTGACTCATACTTGTGCACGAAATTTAACACATAAATTGCTTGGAATAGATTTTATTATCTGTCTATGCGTTACTTTAGACTTCATATGCTAATATGTAAACAACTTGTGTTCATTACTTCCCTTTTTCCTTTGCATTCAGGTCGATAGAAGACAAATGTATAACCCTTGTAAATCTGACACCAAATTTCCGCAACTGGTTTGTCAAAGTTTTAGTGTCTGAAAAAACTCCGATTCGTTTTCTAAAATGGGGAAGACAACAAAAACTTGTTTTCGTTGACAAAGAGGTAGAATACATTGTGTTTTTCAAGTAGCCTTTCATTATGGGATTGTGTTTTTACTTTATCTGGTTATTTCCATAGAATGGAAGCATGCAGGGCATAATTTATGATCAAGATGTTGAGCAATTAGACAAATTACTTCAGTTATACAAGACATATTATATTGAGAATACCAAAATTAAAGAAATAACTAGCAACGCACCAGTCTTTGCAGCTGCAAAACACCAAATGTTGCTTAGTAGAAGTACTTATATTAGGCTTGCAAATGAGGAAGAACAGCTACCTATTGATCATGCTTACCGACTGACATCTTTTGCCCAATGCCCTGAATTAGCAGATGTGCCCACTAAACAGATCAGTTAAGCCCTTGATCCAACCCTCCTCCATCGCATGCAATTACATTATTTCTAGCTTTATTAACGCACATGTTTTTACAGATTTATTATGTAGCGTGGTACATGTTTTTCCACCACGATTTGTTGAAAAAACAAAAAGGAATTTACAGGAATTTGTTATCGTCAACGAAGAGTAAATTTCGCTCCTAATATTCCTACAATAATTACAGGTTTTTCCCATCGTACAAATATTTATATAGACCAGAAAATAACATCTTGCTTAACTTGGTAGACGCAGGCCGTTAATTCTTACCTTATGGGAAGAATTTCTCCAAATCAAGGCACCTTTTTTGACTCAAAATGTGCATACTCTTCTTGTGATTTTAGGGATGCGGCTTTCTGTCAACACATTTTACGGTATACTGCTCTTTATTTAATGCTATCTCATGATTAGATAAAGTAATTTCTTTAAGTTTATACGTAATATTTAATATATTTTGATGTATTTTGCTTAACATAGCTCGGTTAAAACGATAAAAAATTATTATTGATGTAGGCTTATCAATTGGAACAGTCCCAAACAGCACCATTTTGTTTGACCCTCCAATACAACAGGCTGAACTCCTAAAACGATGGTAACTCATATTTTTTCAATTGGTACTTTTATCAGCTAATTTTAGAATTATCTTCACTGAATCAAAATAAATATGCTTTATCAGATGCTCCTGCTTCAACTTTTATATGGGAAAAAACTGTTTTCTCCCCCCAGAGTTATGTATGTATTCAACAACCACCGTTACAGAACATACACTTTCAGATCTTAAGAATAATATCTCTGCTCGTTTGTTAGGTTTTAATAGGTACCTATTACATCTTTTGAAAACATTCATGTAATATCAAATTTCTCAAATGGAATTTTTTTAGTTTGTTTGGTTAGCTTTTATTCTGAAGAAAAATGGTTTGCGTCATTTCTTCTTTAACCAAGCACAAATATGGAGACATAGAAGGGTGTTATTTTAGTGTTTTTATTTTTTTTCCCTTTTTTTGTTTATTGTATGTTACATATAGAGACAGGCAAAAAAAAAAATATTTCCTCAAAAAACTCAAAAACCATAGGAAATAAACAAATATAGTATTGTCTCTTTTCAAACCGTAGATTGTTTTAACAGTTAGCTCTTCATATTTACTCATACAGTTGTAGCCACTTTGAAAAAACCTACTGCAACTTACATGATATCTCACAACTTAACATTATTACCATATCTTCCATTAATAAAAGAACAATAATAGACTATAGCTTAAATGAGAACGGATAACTCTTACACCTAACGTATTTTTTGTTGTTATACTATATGCATGTTGTTATATTATATGCTGATAACATGTAGCTTTCTTAATGGAATTTATTATTTCGTATTATGAACGGGCTCTATATTAAATCAGAATATATATGTACCATTGGATTGTTTTAAATGAAATTACAGGTAGTAAATAAGAAACGGAAAATCTTGCTAAAGAACCATGTGTCTTGTTGTTCGTAGTTTTTTCCTTCCATGTTCTCATGTTTTTGTTCATATTTCTTCCTTACAGCCGGGCTTATCTCCCATTTTTCTAGAAATAAATAGCTAATATACAAGTTTCTTTTAGGATGCAAAACAATAAAGAGTATATAGAAACAGTTGTCTCTCAAAAGCTGTATGACAAAGCAAACCAGGAAATAGATCTGCTGTTTAACTCTCAAATTCGAAAAATCAGCCAGATTCTGAGCCTGAACGAAGTAGTAAGTCCAAATTTACTTACTCATTAACTTACATAGAGTTAGACTCAACACAGATTTTAAAATGCTAACAAATTTTGCTTTACAGGTTAAATCATGTTGGATAAAGGCTAAAATAAGAATAAAAGCTTCGGAAGGACCTGTATATTTTTTAGCTTGCCCAGGTTGCTTTAAGTCTTGTGGCGCTGCATATGAATATGAGTTTACATGTTTTTATTGCAACCACGATTTTCCAAGCCCAAAACCACTGTAAGTACTAAATATGCTTCAGAAATTAAGCTTATTAAAAACATGTCAGCTTACCTATGATATATATATAGGTTACGGTTCCAAGCAGAACTCTTTGATGGCACTGGGAATTTGACTGCTTACTTTGAGCACAAAGAAGCAAGCATGCTTTTACGTATGTCAGGAGAAGACATAATTGAGGCAGAAGAACAAGTAAATTTATTTGCCAATTAAGTTTCGTTATTTGATATTTTATATAGTTTTTAAATATTTCTGCTCTTATTAACTGCAGGACACACCATTTGATCCTGAGAACTTTAACCATATATCAAGAGATTTACAGTTCCTTTTCCAACTAAGAACATCGTGGAGCAAAGCAAGAGGCAAAACTTTTGTTCGAAACACAGTCATAGCATGTCTACCAGCAGCTGATTCGTCCTCAGCATCGCACAGTTGTGAAGGCAAAGAATCTTCTTTAAAAGTTCAAGCTTTGATGCAAGGTGATATGGCTGCAGCTGAATCCCAAGAAAGCAGTTCTGCAATGCAGGGAGAACATTTTGAAACAGACTTTAGAACTCAAGAACCCAGCACACCAGGTAAAAGAAGATTGGAACATGAAGAAGAATTACATGAAATCAAAAAACATGTAAAAAAAGACTAAAGGACAGATAGAGATAGAAAATTCCAGTATGTGTTATAATTTTTATGTTTCTGTATGTAGATATATTGTTACTCCCTTTTACTTGTGATCAATGCATTAACATTTTGCCTTAATGCTAATGTATTTACTGTTATTTAGGCCCTCCTACGCTTTAAACCATACACGTACACATCTCCTTTTACCTTTAAATTTTTTCACCCATGCTTTACCTAATAAAATGTAGAACAATTTCCTTCATTCGAACATCTTAGCTTCTGTATAGTATATCTGTATATATACATATCATTAACAATATTAAAACATGAATAATATAAACGAATAACAAAAAAACCTAGCTTTTCTGTGTTTTATATGCTTAATTTAATATGCTTAATACATATTGAATTGCAAGAGAAATTTTTTTTTTCCTACGTAATAAAAAAACTCTATATAAATGCATTCTTCAAACTGTAAAATTAAATATGACGTTTAATAAAAAAAAATCCTTTACAAAATGTCTTTTACCTAATTTTATGTTACGATACATTATATCTAAACCCTCCACACTTATTGATACGGTATCAACATTTTATTACCGACACATAGCTATCTACTGTTATAATACTCTTCTAAAATTAACAAAATTTATTAAAATTAGTAATATCCATTCTACTAAAACAACTTTACCGGAGAAAATTACATACTAATAACTACGAATTACGGATCAAACATTGCCCAACAGAATATTTGTTTCAATAATATATAAAAAAAGGGCAAAAACTCGAATCAAACCATTTGCGTTAATAATCGTACAATTAAACGCTTTAAACTCACAAGCACATACAGTCTAAATACATAAACCTATACGCTTACATGAATTAACTTATAAAACGTTATATTTGTTACCATTATACATGAAAGTATTTCTTGCAATTTCATTTTTCAACAACCGCTGTGCCACGATGTAATGAAAGCATGCACCTGCGCACAAGGTAAACAAAAAAGCCCAGAAAGTCCCATGCCCCTGCAAGGAACCATCTCGTACTCGCGCACATTTCCTCCAAAAAAACAAAACCATGCGCGCAATTACGCGCTATATTCGTGCAGCAGCGCTTAATCAATTGCCACAATCCGCTGCGCCACGACATGATAAAAGCGTGCACCTGCGCACACGATAAACAAAAAATTCCAGAAAGCTCCGCGCCCCTGCAAAGTACCTTCTCGCACTCATGCACATTTCCTTCGGAAAAACAGAGCCATTCGCGCTATTACGCGATATATTCGTGTAGCAGCGCTTAACCAATTGCCACAAAATACAGAGACCCGGCCGCCACTGCGCGTTATTCCCACGAACAAGCACCGCTTTCTCCTAAATATCACCCACAGAAACAACCGCGCACCAGCACCATAAGGTTGCACATATACACATTCCCTATCCTCATATTTTTTTCAGAGCCAAGCTCGCATTAACGAGAAATAAAAGCGCAGGAGCGCACGTCATTCTCCATGAAAAACCCACAAAAACCGTTTCTCCCCTTATTCTCACAATAACTTTCCATCTTCCATCTTCCTTTGTCTTTTCCCCCTTAATATCCGATATTAAAACCTTATAGTTCCGCTAACCCTAGCGCTGAGCAAAATCCCTCCGAAGAACTAATCATCACCGGTCACCACATCCTTCAAAGATCCCGTACAAAACAACGCCTACCAAACCCTCAGCTTTATTCGGCACCTCCTTCCGCTATCTTTCTCTAAGGTAAACCGTTTTTCTTTGAAATTTTATACAAAGGATTTATAAATTTATGTGATATTATATCTTTTATATTTTCATATCTGAATATTGTTGCTTCTACAAATCGTTTTTTAAGAAATATGCCTCCAAAAAAGAAATCCAAAAGGAATGCTTTATCCTCATCTCATGGGTATGATAAACACAAATTCTGGAATTCGGAAGCTCAAAGAATTTATGAAAGCACACTAGCTCGACCTATTATTCAAGAAAGAGGGATAGACATGTCAAGCCCCGACTATAGTTTAGTGAAAGAGATTATGAAACGAGGGTGGGTAGAATTGGCCAAATCACCAGCAGACGCTATCATTTCAATCGTTCGTGAGTTTTATGCAAATTTACGTGTGAAACACGAAGATCATCAAGTTTTAGTTCGGGGCAAGATAATAGTATTTGATTTGAGTACCATAAACATGGTTTACGATCTACCAATCCTCGAAGCTGATGAATATACTGAATACATAGCTGGAGATATAGATTATACTATAATCCTCAAAGACTTATGTATAAATGGAGCAGAATGGCGAACAAATCAAGGAATCCCAGTCACATTAAAAAAATCTGAAATGCTTAGAGACCCGAATACCTGGGCGTCATTCATTCTGGCAAGAATACTTCCTTCAACGCACCAAACAGAAATTACAAAAGACAAAGCCGCTTTGGTACATGCTATCACAACAGGGCAATCAATTGATTTAGGCAAAATCATTCATGGTTCAATACTTCGAACGAGCACAGGCCTAATCACTACTGGCCTCCCTTGCCCGCATATTATCACTGAACTATGCCAACATGCCAGTGTAACATGGGGTCCAGAAGAACAAGTTTTAAAAGCTAAAGCACCTATCATTGTATATCGTTTTAGACGGTTCTATGGCCAAGCAGAAAGCATAAGGCGCGACGAAAGAGCGGCATACAATCAACGTGCTAAAGATCGCCAAGAGCCACGCCTACCAGCATTGAGCAGAGTACCTCTAGGAGACCGGATAACAAAAATAGAACAAGCTATTAAAGCACAACGGGAAGAGCTAGCAGAGCACAAACAAGTAACAACCACATTCATGGCTTATATGGTTAACTTTACCTCGGTTCTTGCACAACACTTTCCACCAACTACTTCAACAGATGCACCATTTCCTCCACCACCACCCTGGACACCCCGACATCAACTGTTGTACACTTCACCACATCAATCCATAGATGAAGCTATCCATGACGCTGACAATGACGACTTAAACAACAGCTGTTGATGATCAATATACGAGGTATATATTCTTATTTCCTTTTCTTTCCTGCACTTTAAATGTTTACCATTTCATGTTTAGCACTATCTGGTTGGTGCAAAAAATATAACCAAAATACTCGGGAACTACTAAAAAATATCAAACAAATGGTTTCTTAACTACCTCTAAATTTGTTACTAATTTTCCAAATCCGCATTCATCTATACAAGTGCTCACAACATTAAAATGACTAATTCACTCTATCATATTCACTAATAAACCTCCTTAGGGAAAAAAATTGTATCATACCTATTAGCAAACAAATCACATACTTTATAACTTAAGCACCAAAATTCTTACATTCAATACCTTTTTATTTACAATTCCATCGCAACTTAAATACATATTAACAGTTTTTTATTTTTACCATTAAAACTCACCATATTAACACTTAAAATAAAAATAATTTCTAGCGTTTTAAAAACATAACACATGGTTCAAATATATTCAATAATATGATGACTAACCATTATGTTATCGAACATTCATGTATACCCTTGCACTTGTCAACAATTTAACCCATCTAAGTTACCTATGTTGAGCTGGACAGAAACAATCATTCCATGTGTCATACCCCATCTATGACTCACCCTTTTCCATGTACTATATATAAGCTTATCTACTGTCCACCATTTTACAAGAACTTACCACATCATCTGCACATTTTCCTTTCAATATCTAAACCTACTGTTTCTAAATCAATTCCAATGGAAAACACCCCATGCTGTGACTGTATCGACTGCATTCAATGTTAATACAACTCTCTGTTTCAGAAAGAGGTCGAAGAGTTAATAAAAAGATTTTACTCAAACCCAGTATGGGCAATCATCTTACGAAGAGCACTTACCATGGAATCAAAGCTTTTTCTCTTACTAGACTATGCAGCCGACATTGAAACCGAGCTAGATATCAACATCGTCCGCCAAACCCAGTATGTGTATTAAACAAATACTAGAACAACTATATTGTAGTATATAAATCATTTAATTCAAAAACATTTACATTGACCTACTAACAATTATAACATATTTCCTATAGAAACTACATGTTAAAAATTTGCCTTTATTTTGTGATTTTTATGATTACTTGCCTTTCCTCTGTTACAGTATATAAATAGCTGTGTTACATGTTATTGGCATACCTTTAATTTACCCATTTTACCTATTCTCAAGCATACTAAGATGTTTCTGACTTTAACATATTATTAGTGAACTAACTAATGCCTAATTTATTAACTCTTCATCAATAAATCATATATAAACCCCTTGATTAACAGATATGCTCATTAAGTACCAATATACAATATAGCTTATACAGATGGATTATTGTTTGAGATTACTTACAAGCTGTAATCTCTATTTTTTATTAGGACCATTAAATTTAGTAAATCTAAATATTTTCATGAAATGCTTAGATTTAATGATCTAAAATGATATGACTAGATTTTCTTGTTGTTCTTTTATAATTAAATAAATTTTTACAGTGCACCGTCATTTATTATACTAGAATTTAACGCACTTTATTATGAGCATTGTTTTTTCCAGGAACAACCCCACAACCATGCACGAGGGATGAAGTGCTCCCGTAATAATAGGAAAATAGCTAAGGTTTTTTTGCTTTCTAAGTGTCTGGTGTCTAAAAACGTTAGATACAATATATGTAAGTTGACACACTGGTACATATTTATTAATATTTTGACAGCAAAATTCAACCAAACTATTGCTTATTTCTTAGCTTTAGCAAAAAAGCACATATTAACAAATTTAACAATGTATTAGTTTTAGCTTATACACACATACAAAAAAAATTAGGCCTCTCCATATTTTTTCCCACATTTCATTATCTAAACAACTTTAAAACTTATGATTTTAGGAAAAACGAATGTCAAATTCAATTTTAAAAAATAAAATATATATGTAAAACCTATTTACTATTAAACCCTCGAATTTCTTTTAAATAGTAAAAAAATTAAATTCCCACTGATATATACAGAATATTCACTCCTTATTTTTTGTTAACGCAATGAATCATTTTTGTCATTTTTAAACACCTACGCACTAACTTTACACAGACTTACCAAGATATTTTTTTTTTAATTTTAATGTTTTTAAACATATTTTATAATTTACTTCCAAGAAAACCATTACTCAAACAATATAATTCATTACTTTCCATTAAAAAAATTCAAATATCAAAAATAATTCATATATATAAAATAACGCCCTATGATTTTAAGTATCTATAATACTACATTTTCTGCTCCCTATGTTTACCATCTTTGATTTTTCATGCCCAAATAAATCCAACTTAATATTTGCTTTAAAGCATCAAGTACATAATGTTTCCTATATTGTTTTGCTAAAAAACTACAGCTGGTTTAATTTAGTTTTATCTACATAATTGAACTACATTAAAAATAAAAAACCATAGAATTAAACATATATAAATATAAACACAAATTTATTATCTTTAAAACACAAACAAGATTTATCATTTATTACACTAAAACTTGGGTAAACACCTCAAAAATTTGAGGTCTCTATACCTAGTATTAACAGAAACGAGTTTTTTTTTTTTTTTGGTTTGGAAGAAAGGAAAAAAATACATATGTTAACCCGAAATGAGTTTTTTTTTGGGTTTGGAAGAAATTTGGGTTTAATTTATTTTTAATCCGTCAAATCGGTGAGTCAACCCATCCCACCTCGTTTGACCCGTCTAACGGTGAGAACAGGTGGTGCTTTGGTATATCCTTTAGCCTGAACAATCAGCCTACCACTATATTAATGCAAGAATTTTCTACAGCGTTTCCCTCGAAAATATGAAGACAAGGCTCAACACCCCGGGCCCGAATTTCCTCCAGTTTCCATTTTCCGATGGGACACGAAGACAAAATCACAGCCCGACGCCAAGAGCATCGTCTTCGCCTCCTGAAAATATCGAAATAAGGGTGTGTACGAATCGGACGTGCCGAAAGCAAGGCTCGTTGGATGTGTTGCAGGTGCTTTCAGGGATTGCCCCTCCGTCTGTTGCGGTGAACTCTTGCGGCTGCCTGGGTAAGTGCGGGCTGGGCCCGAATATCGTCATTTTGCCGGAGGGTGTTCTTGTTGGGCACTGCGGGACCCCCAAGAAGGCAGCGAATACGATGTCGTATGTTTGCGGGATTTGTGATGATGAGGTGGAGAATGGCGCGATCAAGTGTTTAGAAGCTCTGGCGTTGAGGAAGAGAGCCGAGGCTGAGATGGAACGGGGCGATTTCTCACAGGCTAATACTTTACTCAGCCAGGTTCCTTTTACAGCACGCGTGTAATAGATTAAAACTTTTATCTGTTTTGAGGTTGGGGCGAAAGAAGGGGTGACTGATGTAGCGTGATTGATGCTCCTGCGTCAAATATAATATCTAAGGAATAGGGTGATCTATTTATTTTAGAAAGATTAAGATAAGTTTGTGATGTATTCATGTTTTCTGATATCTAAATTAGTTGATTGGGACTTGGTGATGTGTTACAATTAATGGTATGCATAAATATGAAAAAAATATATGTATATGTTTGAAAATCAATGGCTAAATTTGATAATAAATTTCCATGGCCGGAGTTGCTGGGATAAACAAAGATGATACACCATTGCTCAAAGAACTGTTGTGCTGATATAGCATTTAGTGACTCTAAGTGATACGATACTTCGTTTGTGCAACTAAATGCTTGTATATTTTGTGTTGGATTCACACTTGATGTAGAAGCTTAGAACCTTAAGTTTTGTTGGATGTGGATATGTCTTTCTGTTGTCGCTGGTTCTGTATAGGAATCTAAATTGAACATTTTGGCTGTATAAGCTCAAGGGCAGTGTAGAGAGGCTGATAATCACATTTATTTTGTTTTTGTAGGCTATAGATTTTAAACCATTTGGTGGTGCCCATACCCTTTACAAGAACAGGTATGTGGAGCTTTCATTTTGATCCAAAGAACGAGATTTTAAGTGCCCTCATAAGAGCATCACTTTCGAACATCTTGTTTTTGTTATTTTCGATTGAATCATGCATCATGGCGTTAATATGTTGAAACTTACTACTTCACATTTTAACTTACTGGAAGAATATTTTGAACGCATTAGAAGGCTCATATGACCATGTGTTCCTCTCCAGGTCTGCAGCAAGGCTGGCAATGGGTGACTTATCTGGAGCACTTGAGGATGCTAAAAAGGCTTCGACACTTGCACCCCACTACCCTCAGGTCAGTATATTTTTTATTGATATTATCGAAGTTGAGGAATCATTGCTTTGGCTACAAAATTTCAATCAAGATCTCACTGCCTGTGTTTGTTGTTGTTTATACTTATTGAAAATGTCGAACCTACGAATTTTCTGCTGCTACTCTGATTGATTTGAAAATTTTGGGTATATTATTGCAAGAATCATAATTACATGCACCTTCAATTTATAAATACCAATGTTTTTATCTTAAAAAAATTTGTCGCCATCCTTCAATCATTTAGTATTAAAACAATATTGTAGCTGAATATAAATGCACACCACCTAATTTAATTTTATTGTAGTTTCCCTTTTTTTCATTACAAAATTTAAAATTAACTCAGGGATGTACACGTAATTTACAACTAGCCATTTCAGAAGTAAATGCTAAAATACATTATTTTTTAAAACCTTATGTTTTGCGCGTTAGGAGAAACCAATTTTGTAGATTGATTTAATTTACCAGAAAAAAATTCCTTCAATACCTTGTCTCAAAAGCTCCTTGAGAAATAAAGCAAGAAATTTACTGTCTCGATTCGCCAACCTCACTTTTCTTGCAACCCAGTTTTATAATTTCCAGCTTGACCCCAAACTTACATGTGAACGAACCTGTTAGTCTGATCTCTCTTTTTTGTGCTTTCTAGTTATCTTCTCTTCAATATGATCATATTGTCATTTGAAATCCAATTGATCATTTTGTAATATATTATGTGCAGGCATATATTTGCGAAGGTAATGTTTTCATGGCCATGGATAGATTTGACGCTGCTGAGGAGTCCTATTCAATTGCTTTAGAGTTGGACCCATCTATTCGTCGTTCCAAATCATTCAAGGTACTATCAACATCTACGTTCTTCGGATGTGATATTGCTACCTGAAGCTAACCTAAAACATACTAGATTTTTTTTTCCTTGTATACCTTCGGCCGAAATATCCATATACGTATATATATTTTAAATATACTTTGCAAAATTTAAATAAACCAACCTATTATTTGAAAATCTAAAAAAAAAACGCAATTCAAAACATCAAATCGTAAACCATCAGACAAAATCTAAACTAGCATTTTTTAAAATAGTAAAACTCTTAAATCCTCTCAAAACCTCTTAAAAGCATAAAAAAGTCATGCACGTAATCAAATATTTAAAGTAATCTTAAATCATATAAGTGCGGAAAAACTAGCAAAGGTTCTCGGGTTATGTGCACCATCAGCTCATCTAGTTCAACCATCAAGTCCTACATCATCAACCAAATCATGCTCACCTGTATCGATCACAGACTCACTAACCTTAACCATGATAACAAGTAATACATATACATTCACGAAATATCATAAACTTTCAAAATAAATATTTTAACTTTCATTACAGCATTCAGGGATTGATGTCAGGACGTCTAACATTTTTCAGGTGTAAAATGATCGTTTTGTCCCTGAAACCGTAACTTTCTCAATTTACCCTTGTACATTAAAACGACGACCCGAATCCATCCAAACATAATATAACACCTTAGAATACACACATAAATATTTATTAAACGTAAACTTAAGCTCCTCGTCTAATTTTCCAATTCGTTTTAAATTTAAGCGTATTTCTCGGTTTTAACCGGAATTGACTCGAAACTTAACCAAGCTTGAACCATAGCTTATTAACACCTAACCATACAACCTAAATCAAGCCAACTAAAACCCTTGAACAAGCCTAGAACAGCCACTGAAATTCTGCACTCTTTTCTTTTCTTTTTAGAAACCCTAGCTCTAACAAACCCTATGGCCCTTCGTCCCTAGCCTTTCACCAACCTGTCCAGCCCCTATGCAACCATCCTAGGACCATACCCGAGCCCTTAACAAGCTATTGGACCAAGCCCTACAGCCCATGCACGAGGACAAACCCGCGGCCACTCTAGGAAGTGCTCTAGCCGTGCACCTACCTTAACCAGCCCCATCAGCCACCCTTGGACCACCATGATTCATGGCTAGGACCCTCACGAGCCCAGCCCTTCACCTGGAAAGCACCACGCTCAGCCCCTTCTCTTTTTTTCCAACAAAACGCAAACCCTTGCCCTATAGATCCCCAAATCGTATAGCCATTCCCTCATGCGTTCCAGCCTTGAATTGTGCTCCTATGTACTCTTAAAACATGCTGAAAAACGTCCTATCTAATAGCCCTACCTTGCAGCCCCTTTGTGCATCAATACCAAGAATTTAAAAGCACGAAAATCAATGTTTTAACATGTACAAGCCATAAAAGCGAAAATATACAAGTGGAGATCATGTTTTTCATGCAATCATGTATAACACACATATTATGGTATGAATGATGAGTGAAGTAAGATTAAGGCGTGTCTTTGCGTATTTCACGCACGAAAAAAACTTGCGATGCGAGGAACGTTGACGGAGAGAAAACTTTGCTGAATTCTCTTCAAAAATCACGTGGATTTGCCTCAAAAACACGTGTGAGTATGTGTTGCTGATGGAGAGAGCAACAGTCCTAGGTCTCTTGAAGAAGTGGGCGTGAGTTTTGGATGAAAAAGGCTAGGGTTTTGGGGCTTTGTTTTAAATAAAACAATTGATACAATTTTAGGCCCAATAACTATAGTATATTAGGCCCAAGAGTATGTAGGTACAATATTTTGTTTAGGAAAGTTTTTGAAAATATGAGGCAAGTTCTCAAAAAGTCCTTATTTTCGTAAAAAATCGACTACCGGTTTAAAATACGATTTGACGCGTAAAAACATTTCGAAAAGCACCATTTTCGAAAATAACATTTAAAATATACGGTATTTTAAATGATTAAAAATAATCATTATTAAAATAGCATCTCCATATTATTTGATGAATGAGCTTTATACCAAACGAAGGGACTGGGGGGATTGCATAGTTTCCTCCAAGTTCACGAATCTCATCTCTTCAAAACATTATATATATATATTTTTTAATTTTGTTATTAAAGTTCAATTTGGACTCTGGTTGAGTTTGAATTTTTAGTTTCCGACATATTTCTTCTAACTTTTATCGTTTTTAGTTAATTTTTTTCACCGCTAGAGTTGCCTAAAGGACATTTAAGAATTGATAATCTTGTAGGGTTTGACGTACTAACATGTATTCCACTATTTTGATGTCAGGCTAAAATTGCAATACTTCAAGAGAAACTTACTCCTGCAAATTCTGGATGATTTCTGATATCTCTCGTGATGACGTAGAGAGCTTTAACACAAAAGCTTGGCTTCTTTTGTATGTCTGTGTTACTAACTGTCCAGTTTATTTTTGGTCTTTGTAGATGTTATATGTGACCAGCAAGTGCTTCTGTTCTTTGTAGTTGAAGCAGCCGTTGTTTTTAAAAATTTCAAGGACTGGAGTCCCGTTGCACCTCTTTACTTATGTAACCTTAAGACCTGTTGTCAATATTTTGCAATCGGTTGTCCTTCCCGTTCTTGTATTAATTCTTGAGTTTTGATCTGAGCTTATATGTTATGTACTGTTGCAGATAAGTAATTGTCCATGCGGGAGAGCAACCCACACATTATGACAAGTAGAACCAAACCACCAACCAAGTTAGATAATAAAGAAATTTTTTTTATCAAATTAATGTTAAGTTTAGATTGTTATGTGATGGTAAAACAAACGACACGGATGAAAAATGAATCGAAATCTTTATTCCGCTCTTCCATGTTAATTGTCTACTATATTTTTGACTTTTTGTACACTGGAGAGATATTTTTTGGAAGGTCCAAAATGTAATAATGCAGTCCAACTGCATGCGAATTTAGGAAAAATAGAAAATTATTAATTAAATAATTTTAATTGCATTGATGTGGTAGATATGTTTACATGTTTAAAATGTGCTTTTTTATTAGAATGCATAAAATCGTGTTTTAAGGATTATTCGAGATGCGATCGAGGAACAGAGATCGAGACTTTAAAGGGAAAATATTTTTATTAAATAATAATTTTTAATTATTTAACATATAGTTGAAATGTTCACTATTTTCTTTAAAATCCTACTGCTTTTTTTTTTTTTTTTGAAACATAAAATTTCGAACTTCCATTTAAATTAACTCAACATTTCCATAACCAAAAACTTAATTTAATATTTAAAATCTCAAGTGCATAAAATCCCCAAATCGTCAATTAACAAATACATACGTTAACTTTTAAATGATCAAAACTAAACTTTAAAATAATGCATAGAAATATATAATAAATAATTATCAAAATATTTAAAACTTTAACTATCAAGCTAATCCGGAAAGTAATGTCCCTCGGGAGTGTACTGTCGGACTCGATCCACTCAAGTGTCAGCGCCTCCCTCAATCTCATCCTCACCTGCAACATTCAAACATAGTGAGTCTAATGACTCGCCACGTTCTAAACATGAGTAGAAAATAATACATGTACAACACATGCATTAAAAATCATACTATTATTCAAAATAAGTTATCATAAATTTGTAAATATAATTTAATCGTAAATAGTCAAATCATAAGGTTCTCAATCATTTATCATTTTGGATGAAGTTTGATCTTTGAAAGTGAGTAACTGTATCCTCTGGTCGACTGATAAGTCTTAGCTCACCATTGCGCATGGAGACGGGCTCTAGGCACCGACATAAAATAAAAATACGATCGTTGGGTTCCTTATGAGGCCTTATCCCATAAACGGCTAACTCAGGGGCCTTCTCCCTCATAATATTCCCAAAAATCATATATCATATCCTTTTTGTCACAGTTAATTAACATCTTTCAAAATATTTTTCTGTTCGCTTTAGTATTAAAATATCGTGTCCTTTCCACATTTGTAAAATAACATTTTTAACAGTAAAAATTGCAAAGTTTTAACATAAATCATAAAATCTCATATTTTCATCATTAACATTTTAAAATATCATTTGGCATGCGTTATGATCCCTCGGGACACTGCCAGACCTTTTTGTACTACCTAGGTGTAAAATGACCGTTTTGCCCTTGGACCTTAAAATTTTCGATTTGACTTTTTCTCACTTTTATTGACTCTAAACTATCCCAAATAATTATTTAAGCTTAAATTTGGCTTCTAATATTTTTATTTAAATTATACTCGAGTTTTTTAATTTAATTCCTTAATCACTAAACCATAAAGCGTTTAAATCCCGAATTAATCCCAACTTTAATATTTTCTTCCCAAACTTTAAACATAAACTTTTGATACCTAAACTACCCTCGTGAACCATGAATCCATCCTCGTGGACCATGGTTCGAACCATTACTCATCCTAGCCTCAAAACCGAACTCTAGCCCATGTATGTAAAGCCACGGCTCGATTCCCTCGAGCCACCATCGAGCCATCATGGACCAAACAATTCACAGACCCTCCTGGACCCTAACCAGCCCAGCCTAGACCAGCAAGAATGTTGCGACTTTGATTGTTGCACTCCCAAGAGCAGGTTGTCCACAAGTAGTATAATTCGGTGAGTCCGAATATCGTATCCACAAGGAAACTAAGGTAATTACAAGTCCACTACAATGTCTTTTTGTTTTGTTTTTGTTTAATTGTTTGAGTCTTTAATTGGTAATTTTTAATTGTTGAAATTTTAATTCACTCTTGGTAATTTAATAAAGTTAACATTAATTAACATTATTAAAATCCACTTAATAAAATTGTTCCAATATATATTAAATAATCATATTTATATTATGTTATATATTATTATCTTATAAATATATATATCAAAACTTATAAATGTTGTCCAGTGTTTATTGTGCTATATATATTTGTAAACACTAAATCAAGGTTCCCACTTTAAATGGTTGATAATATCAAACTAACATTTAAATGACTCTAAGAATTTAGTGTAACATATAACAACAATAAATTAAAACTCCCACTTAAAAGTAGGAAATAATAATGCTTACAGAAATAAATATAACATAAACAATAAATAATGGTTAAATAATATAAAATATAGATTCTTACCTTTTAATAACCTTATTATCATGCCAAAAGTTTCACATTTTCATCTCAACTTTGGGAAGTTAGCTACTCATTATTCAAAGTGTAAAACTTTGAATATAAAATTAATATGCTAATTATATTTAAATGAAGAAAAAAAAACAACGAGAGAAATATTATAAACTCAAAGGTTTGTTCATAAAATGAGGGATATCTCAATACATTACAATGCACCCCTATTTATAGCCAAATTTTGGGAGACAACCACAAATAAAATATTATTTTTTTACACAAAAGTCTTCATTAAGTGTTCCAAGAAATTGTATTTTAATACACATCACTTTTGAAAATCTTCCCATCCGAATTTTCTTCTCCACATAAAACAAAACATGTAGTTAATTGAGTAGTTTGAATTGTGATATTTTTTTTAACCATTTGACCAAGTAATTTGAGAGATATGGTCAAAATGCTAGAGCATGGTAAAACTGCCACTTCCTTGATAACTTTATTTGTTGCTTAATTTGATCCCACTTGTTAGAAGATTTTTATCTCATGCCTGCCACCAATATTGTAGATATTAACATCAACTTTCTACAGGTCCAAGAATCATCTTAATCCCATTTGCAACGCCAAGGTTATTCTTGTTTTATCGAATCTGTAAAAATTGTAAAAACTTATAATTACACAACAACTTGTATTTTATACAATTTATTATAAAACATATATATTTAAACATTTAATAAAACAAAAAATATAAATTTATATTATAAAATATTTAATTAATATACAATTTTTTATCTTTATCACACTCTCCAACCAGCTTATTGCCAGTCCCTAGCAATTTAAGCGTTAATAGAACACAAAACATATTGATTAATTTAAATAGAAATATAATCAGAACTATCCAAGTGTTTAAATTAAATTTGAAAACTGTTAAAATTATATCAAGTTCATTATAATTATAATTTATGAAATAATCTGAACTGATCAATTCAAAGCTTATTTTCAGGTAGTTAAATGTACATGGCCTTCAAAAATTTCTAGTAAGAGTCTCAACTCCATGTCCTCACAGGTTAATAAATGTTTCCATTTATGGGAATGATTTCTTTCATGGAGTTAGAATACAGATAAATACTCAGGAAAATGGTTTAAAGAATGTAGACAGACAAACGAGCCAAACTAATCAAAAGATAGGAAATCCATTGATTCAAAATCTAGTTATTCTTATTATATATTTTTTCCCTGATCATTTTTTTTAACTCATAATATCAGACTAAGTTTATGCTTCTTGACCACATATTTATTTAATTTGTACAATAAATTTCTCTCTTTTTTTAAAAATTTTTATGAGAGATAAATGGGTCGTAGCATATAACTTAAAAATTACATAGATCTTCAACATCTTTCTTTTTTTTTTTCTCTTTTTTTCCAGGAAATATCAATTTTTTTTTTCAAAATAAGAATTCAAGATCTAAGCAATAGATAGGCTCTCTGATGATCAATAAGGGCTCGCAAGCTGTTTTCTCAATCCTCTCCACTCACTCACAAAATATGTGTGAGTTTAAAAATTTTAGGCATTCTTATCAGGTATATCTTGGGCCATATACTTTAATAACTGATTTTATCACAATAGTTAATCATTCAAAAGATTTCATAAATCATATTTTTATAGTGATCAGAATATTAAAATTGACTTTTTTTCAAATAAAAATTTAAACATCCTTAGATAGATTAATACATTTTCTAATTTAAACCTTTCAAACATGTAATGTAATGATATTTTGCAAAAATTACTAAGATACAAACAATAAACATAGTTTTATTTTAAAATAATATTTTAAATTTTTATTTTTTTAAAGTTTTTTTTTTAAATTTGTTCCCCCATCAATCAGAATATGACATTGTCCCTAATGTCAAAATAACTATTAATAAAGAGTAAATAATGAAAGAGATATCACCTGGAATTTTATTGAAGATAACAAACTCAAACAAACGCAAACCAACCCACGACTTTTGAATCAATGATCCAACTTTCTTTTCTTACTGCTTGATTGCGACCAATTGATCTTTGTTATCATCGGATCAGGCTTATAAACAAAAGCTTCCAAATCATCAATTAATTGGTCAGCAGTCGAAGCAAAGATGAGCATCATTCGTGAATTTTCTGAAATGAAAATCTGTTCCACAGCTTTATCAAGAAATGTCAACAAACTGTCATAATAATTATTGATATTCAACAAGTCCACAGGTTTATAATGGATATTAAGTTGTGCCCAAGAAACAGTGTGAAAGATTTCTTCTAATGTACCAAAACCACCTGGTAGTGCGATAAAAGCATCAGAATTTTCAATCATTTTGGTGATTCTTTCATACATAGAAGAAATTTTTAATTCCTCCACAATCGTAACTTCTATAATATTTCCTTCAGCTAAAGCTGTAGGAATAATACCCAAAACCTGACTACCTCCAAGATGAGCAGATGTTGAAACAGATCCCATTAACCCAATATTACCTCCCCCATAAACCAAATGAATTTTTCTCTCAGCCAATATCTTTCCAAGATTAGTCGCTGCTTCTACAAACACTTCATTTTTTCCAAAACTCGACCCACAAAATACACAAATATTTTTCAATGTTTGTGCAGATGATCCAGCTATGTTTTTACTTTCTTTTTGGTCTGCAAAAATAGAGAGAAAGATGAGAGATTTTGTAGGGATAATATGTTATCATGACAAAACTATAGGTCACAGTTGTAAGTATAATAAACAATAAAAACAATAATGACACACATGCATATAAACAGTAGTGTGATTGTGGCTCACAATTTTCCTCTGGTTTTACGTCTAGAAACGGCTTCAACACCTTCTATGAGTCGAGGATATGCTTCCCATCCAATTTTCTTATAAATTGGCAAACATGGTCTTTTTTAGTTGGATTCCAAGACTATGACGCTCATCTTGGAATTGTTTCCATAAACGGAAAAGTTCAATATGCACGTGTCCACTAGAATGCGTCTCAAGAGTCAATAAGATGTTATCTAAAGATTCCTTACTCAGCCCATTCTTAATGAAACCGATTTTATCTTTTCTGTTATTGGAAACATATCCCAAAGATCTGCATCGTTTGTCACAAGTCCATCTTGCACACTTATGACAAACCCCTAACCTTTTGGCCTTTCTTTTTTCGCATAAGTGCTTTTTCCTAATCCAGGCAAATACCAAATGAGCAGTGATTGTGGAACTTCTCCTAATCGGACCTTAACTTCTATTACAAGACGAATATCTTCTGGATTTCCTTTTTGCATTAGCAATCTCAATCTTTCGCACCTACCTGCATATATTTTTCTTAGAACATTTTCAGAAACAGAAGGAAAATATTTACAAATTTTCGAGAGAATTTCATCCATTTTGAAAAGAAAAGAAATGATTTTTTTAAAAAAATTTTTGTATCAGCAATTGTGGGAAACTGATTTAACCGACTATGAGAGTCACGGAGTACTGTTATCCGCCATTTAACCAAGAAAATAAAAAGATTAAGGAAACCTGAAATAAAAACAAACAAAATTAAATGCAAAATAAAAATTTAAGGATCGAAAAGGGAAATAAACTCTTCTTGAAAGATTTCATTTTCTAAAAATGGTTTAAGCCTTTGTCCATTTACTTTAAAAACATCACCATTTTTAGGATTTTCAATATTCACAGCTCCATAAGGATACACATGCTTTACAGCATATGGGCCTGTCCATCTTAATCGTATTTTTCCTGGGAATATGTGAAGTCGAGAATTATAAAGCAAAACCTTTTTACCAATCTCAAAAGATTTTCTAAGAATTGTTTTATCATGAAATGATTTGATTTTTGCTTTATAAACCCTTGAATTCTGATACGCATCATTTCTGAGTTCATCAAGTTCATTAAGTTGCAATTTGCGCAATTTGTTGCAATCATCCATGCTTGAGTTAAAAGTTTTAATCGCCCAATAAGCTTTATGTTCCAATTCCAAAGGCAAATGACAATGTTTTCCGTAAACAAACCTATAGGGATACATATTCAATGATGTTTTAAAAACTGTTCGATATGCCCAATGTGGGGACCCGGATGCTAATTCATTCTTTTCAATCCTCATTAAGATCGATTATGTAGAACCCGTAAATTAGACTACGTATAAGCCATGCATAATTCTAGTATTTTAAATTAAAATGATTTTATTGCATGAGTATTTAAATGCTTTTCTTTAAAGTTAATTATTTTATGCAGTAGTTTAAATTTTTATCTTTTCAGCTAATTCAGTGAGGCCGGGTTGGAGTTGGAGTTTTGAGATAGAATTTAAGATTTAGAAATCATTCCCAGAGTTTATTTTAGCTAGCTAGTAAGTTGATTTAAGTTAAAAAGGAGGTTTAAGGAATTATTTTAGTAACTTGAGGTGAGTAGGAAATAAGTTCATTTAGGTTCCTTAGTTGAGGTGTTAATTCACTAAATTATTTAAAGGATAGGTAAAGCTCTTAAGGTTTAAAAATTTACTAACCAAAAAATATTTCCCTTCCATTTATTGAATAATTTCGGCCACCCCCCTTAGTGAGACAACAATTCTATGCCAACTCACCCTTTGACCATTTCCTTGTCACTCCTTAGCATGGTAATCTTTTCACCCTTAATTAATTAATATTAGAACATTATCCTAGTCTAGATTAGCATGAGAATTCGGCCACACCTCATTCTAGATCCCTCCAACAATCATTTGATATCAACCAATTCAAAATTCAAAAGAGATGAGACTTGGTCATACCATTTGAATTCCTTTATTATTGGATCTCCCTCACTCTCCTAACCACCATTTCCCCACTCCCCATTCTCGAATTCCAGAGTAATTTTAGGGTGAAAAACCGTGAGTTCTAGGGAAGAAATAAGAGAGAAAAATCGAGCTTAGCAAGAGAGAAACAAGGAAGGAAGAATGCTCCGTCTCCTCCGCGCCGCGTCGTGCGTTTCGTTCGTTTCTTTTCAAAACGAAACCAGGCATGTATATGATCTTCTTTGCTCTTCAATCAAGCCATAGAGTATTTTGAAAAATCATAATCATGATTTATTTAAGCTCAAAAACCGAAATCTTTTCATACCATTTTCGAATAATGAAGTGCAGAATTTTTTTGTTCTCCTTTCATGCTTCACGGTTTGCTTGTTTTTGTGAGTACAGGTGGATGGTTCGATTCCAGGCTCCCAAGGCTACATCTAGACATGTTCTAGGATGGATTAGGACCACATTGGTCCATTAGTTCAGCCCCCATGCATGCTAGAAACCGAAAATGATAGCAACCCCTCATTTATGCCATTTGAGTTTCGAATTTTTCTGTTTTGATGTGAAGGTGAGTTTCTGATCTTGGCTGCCCTAAGGGCCTATAGCCATGGTTAGAACACTTCCCTATCATGTCTAAGACGTGACCAAGTTGCCCTTTTGAGGCTTGTTCCATGGTGAAATCTGTTTTCAAATCAAACAACAAGAACAGCCCCTTCGACCCTTTTAAATTCTGCATGTGTCCTCTCGGTTTTGGGTGTTGGTGTGGACCTTGGTTGGCTCTTTAGCCCTTAGCCACGGTTCATACCATACCCCATGATGTCTAGATCAAGCCATGGCCAACCATATGGCCACTGGTATGATGCATGATAGCAACAAAACGAAATTTCAGAAACATCACCGTACAGATTTTTGTGTTCTCGGTTGAAGCTTGGTGTTGTCCTAGGTGTTGGATTGGATTGTGGTTGGCCTAGGGCCCTTAGCCATGGTTCAAGCCACCCTTAGGATGTTGGGAAGAGACTCTGGTCAGTGGTTCAAGCCCCAATGACCAATCGTTTCGCAAACGAAGCAATGCAAGCGCAAGTGCAGTTGCTGGAATTTTCTGGCAGCAACTTGGTGCTTCGGTTCGGAGGCTCGTTTGAGTTCTTGGTTGGCTTTTAGCCTATGGCATTGGACTGGACAGTGCCTCATAGAGTTAGGAAGGTCATGTTTTTGGCTGTTTGTGATTCGGATCATTTTTGAGGTCGTACGAGAAATTACGGTGCGATGTGCCAAATTGACTCTCGAAAGAGCGTTTCATGTTTTGGCCTCCATTCACCAAAATTTTCGGCCCTTGTCATTTTAGGAGCATTATTTCATCATTTTAAGTGTATTTTAATCATGACTAAATGATGGTTCGGTGTTGGTTCGGGTTGGCTCGGAGTCATGATTAAATACGAAGTCGTTGGGCGTAATTGTCTCTTTTTTGGATACAATTACTAAGTTTGGTCAAGAAAACCATTTGCATATTTTTCATGCTAAATTTAGGTCGCAGTGAACCTGAGAACGATCCAATCCATGTGGTAAAATAATACAGGATATTTCATTATGCCATTTAATTATATTACGTGCATAAAATAGAAAATATTCATTTTTGAGATTTATGCGATATTGCTTGTGGCCATTTCACTATCATGGGAGCATTGTATTATCCGGTCGTCAGTTACCGGTCAGTTCAGTTATGTACCACCCAGTATACTATGGCATTAGTCTGATCAGTCGTTCATTACTTCACCCGGTCGCCAGTTACCGGTCCGGTCGCCAGTTACCGGTCAGTTCAGTTCAGTTCAGTGCAAGGGCCACTTGCGTAGACCATAATCTCAACAGAAAATTTATGACATGCTATTTTATTCAGGGCTCCAAGGAGCAAACATTTTCATTGTGATTTTCAGTTCAGTTATGCACGTATTATAATTGCTCATGACAAGTTATTTTCCCATTATGCCTCATGACATGATATTTTTAATCCCATGCAACTTTATTACATTATTTACTCGCTATTTATGATATATGCATGCTGAGTCTTTAGGCTTACTAGAATTTATTGTTGTAGGTACTGATGAGGTCGGGACCGAGGGCGGGGACCAGTGAGCCAGCTTGGGGTCGGCAGTAGTGGAGCCTGAGGACCTCATTTACAGCACTTGCCATTTTTTTTATGCTCAAACATTTTATCAGTTGTTGGATACTTTAACTTGTTATTTTGGTGAGTAATAATTTCTTCCGCTGCTATTTTGAACATTTAAACTTGATTTATCAGTTGATTTTGTGAATGAGGCAATTTTAAAAAGAAAATTTTAATTTTTCCGCAAATTTTCAAACATGAATTTTCGGGCCATTATAGATTAATTAATCTGGGTCGTAATTTTTTTTTAAATGTTGAACACCTTAAACAAGTGTACAATGTTTTATAACAAAATAGGGCCCATCTCATTCAAATTATAATATCAAGTTAAATATCTACAACATGATCCAACAGTACAAGTCTTGTACAAAAGTAATCAAAACAAACTACTGTTCATTCACTACATATCCAGTGATAGAAACAACTCTACTTCTGGGTCCGAATCTCCACTCTAACCTCAATCTTACATCCTCTTCTTGACCCTGATTCTGTCCCACATGTTGTCATGCACACATACAAACACAACAACAGCCGGATAACTCCGGTGAGAGATATATTCTCAGTATAAACAACGTATACATGCAATCATATAAACAGATATAAAAGCATGGAACAGTTATCAATTACATGTATCAAAATCTGAAAAACATGAATCGATATAAAACTGTAAATAAAACTCTTTGACTCTAAATCTCTGATTCGATTCTTATCTAGGGATCCCGGTTCCCAGACTTTGGTTCATCATATCGAATCTCTACAATAGGAGTCGATCTACTCCTAAGCAACATCGACATAAACCAAATGTCCAATGACTTAGCTGTGAGGCCCGGGGCCGAAGAGGGCGGGGGGTGATCGTCGGTGCCATCAGTTGCACGGACAATGAGCGGCTCCTGGCAAGCTTCTAGGTGGAGGGAACATGAATGAACCGATCCCACACCGGAATGAGAGGGATTCCGAGACTGTTCAATGTAATGGACTGTACAGTTGAAGAGGGCTTAAAAGATTTGATTGGTACTACTCATATCACGAAGATCCATCTTCTTTTCGGTAGCTCATCACATAAGAACTCCAAAGTTAAGCGTGCTTGACTTGGGGCAATTTTGGGATGGGTGACCTCCTGGAAAGTTTCCCGGGGTGCGTGTGAGTGAGGACATAAGCACGTTGGAAAGACCCGTCTTGATACAATGAGCGGCTCCTGGCAGACTTCTAGGTGGAGGAGGGAACATGAATGAACCGACTCACACGGGAATGAGAGGGATTCCGAGACTGTTCAATGTAATGGACTGTACAGTTGAAGAGGGCTTAAAAGATTTGATTGGTACTACTCATATCACGAAGGTGCATCTTCTTTTCGGTAGTTCATCACATATGAACTCCAAAGTTAAGCGTGCTTGACTTGGGGCAATTTTGGGATAGGTGGCCTCCTGGGAAGTTTCCCGGGTGCGTGTGAATGAGGACATAAGCACGCTGAAAAGACTCGTCTTGATACAGTGAGGACAGTCGTCGAATCTGGGGAGTTACAGTTGGTATCAGAGCCGACCTCTCTTAAGTACGGTGTGGTTCGGGGACGAACCAAGCGGAAGCTGGTGGGCATGTGAGGCCCGGGGCCGAAGAGGGCGGGGGGTGATCGCCGGTGCCACCAGCTGCACGGACAATGAGCGGCTCCTGGCAGGCTTCTAGGTGGAGGGAACATGAATGAACCGACCCACACGGGAATGAGAGGGATTCCGAGACTGTTCAATGTAAAGGACTATACAGTTGAAGAGGGCTTAAAAGATTTGATTGGTACTACTCATATCACGAAGGTGCATCTTCTTTTCGATAGCTCATTACATAAGAACTCCAAAGTTAAGCGTGCTTGACTTGGGGCAATTTTTGAATGGGTGACCTCCTGGGAAGTTTCCCGGGGTGCGTGTGAGTGAGGACATAAGCACGCTGAAAAGACTCGTCTTGATACAGTGAGGACAGTCGTCGAATCTGGGGCGTTACAAATGGTATCAGAGTCGGTCACCGGCATGGAACACCGAGAAATAAGTGCTATGCGTGGCAAAGTGCTACGTGCATGGGAGCCACCTCTTGAACCTGCGGGGCAAAGTGCTACATGACGGGAGCCACCTCCTGAGCCTGTAGGAGCCACCTCTAGATTCTCGGCGCTGGTGGATCAAGGGGTCAGGCCGCGACGAGGACGTCGCATTCTGAAGGAGGGATGATTGTGATACCTTTGTCCCACATCTGAAAAATGAAAGATTAAAATGAGTTTATAATGGCTTACAATGGACTTTTATAGCAACTTGGATTAATCATTTTCGTAAAAGCGAGGACGAATACGAAGTAGTTGCTATAGGGGCTCATTGTGCAGTCACGCAGCCGCGGGCTCGGGCTCGGGACGTGACATTGGCACCTCTGCCAAAGCCTAGGCACATCTGCCCAAGACTCTTTTCTCGATATCTATCTTCTATTCTCTGCTTTTCTATAAATCAATAGAATAAGCATAAACATTCAAAGAATACGAAGGTATTAAAACAATAGCAAATAAGTATGTGGTTTTGGGAAACTCAAGTCGAATCTAACTCGAGTCGTATCTTCCCGATTTAACATTGATTTATACCTTTTCTTTTGTCGATCTGACGAAGTCGAAGTCTTGAATTCGAAACTGTCAACACTCAATCTGGCAATGACATTATTGTGGAGTACAATATCAATATACAACTCAATCAATACTGGATATAATCAGAACTCAATCTAATTCTGTTTCGACGGCATAACACCACAATCTCGATATACCCAGCAATACAATATCAACAGATACAAATATCAACTCATAATCAATCGATAAACACAATTCCAATACCAAATTTGTATATTCTCAATCAAATTCTATCTGAAAATGATAACAATTTCATACGGTATCCGTTCTTCGATCTGATTTCGATTATACAATTACTACAATCTTAGGAACATATAATATCAATCACATCATGATTTCTTTCCACATAAAATTTCAAACCAGGCTGAATCATAAGAAAACTTACATATTCTTGAAGCTTTTGTCGAGAGGAATACGGTACCAAACTCGGATTGAAATTCTGACGGTCGGATCTTGCACAAATCACAAATCTATGATTTTAAGACCTTGAAGCTTTCCCCTGATGTCTCAGTCTTTTTTCTCTATCAAAACTCAAGGAAGTGAAGGAGGTTTACATATATATTGCATGGCAAGACCAAGTGGCTCATTCTTTGTGCTGCACGTCTCGCGCATATGCGCGACCCTCAATGGCGCATATGCGCGAGACCTACTTGTCTCGGCATTCTGTATTCATCAGCTCGCGCATATGCGTGCCCTAACCCAGCGCATATGCGCGAGACCTATTGTCTCGGCACTTGGAAGTTTCACATGCTCACGCATATGCGCGCCCTCTTCTCGCGCATATGCGCGAGGTCTTCTGCCATGCTCGCGCATATGCGCGCCCTCTTCTCGCGCATATGCGCGAGGTCTTCTGCCATGCTCGCGCATATGCGCGGCTCGTGTCGCGCATATGCGCGAAACCTTCTGTCCTCGCACAATACATATCACATGCTATCTCAAATCGTGTCTCAGACTGGTCCGTCTATAATCACATTAATTCATAATCAATAATCTCAGATTAATAGAATAAAATCTCGGGCATTACAATTCTCCCCTCTAAGATCTGATTTCGTCCCCGAAATCACAGGCAATCAAATCACATACAAGAAGGAGATATTCAGAAGCTAAATAAGAAAACTCACATCAATGAAATAACTCTGGAAATTTCTGTCTCATATCTGATTCAGTTTCCCAATTGGCTTCTTCAATGCCATGACGACTGCACTGAACTTTCACAAGCGGAATAGTCTTCATTCTGAGCTGCTTTTCTTTACAATCGAGAATCTGGATCGATTTCTCAAAATAACTCAGAGTCTGATCAAGTTCTTCCTCATCTGGCTGAAGAACATGTGAAGCATCAGGAAGATATTTTCGCAGCATAGACACATGAAAGACATCATGTATCCCAGATAGAGAAGGCGGAATAGCAAGTCTATAGGCACGAGTACTTATCTTCTCCAGAATCTCATATGGACCAATATAACGAGGAGATAATTTTCCTTTCTTGCCAAATCTGACAATGCCTCTGAAAGGAGAAATCTTCAAAAATACTCTGTCTCCTTGCTCAAACTCTAAAGGTCGACGTCGAATATCTGCGTATTTGGCCTATCTATCTTGAGCTGTCTTCATTCTCTTCTAAATCAGCTTCACTTTTTCACTCATATCTCGAATCATATCAGGTCCAAGTTCAGGTACCTCAGATATCTCGTCCCAATAGAGAGGGGATCTGCACTTCTTGCCATACAACGCTTCAAACGGAGCCATCTCTATACTCGTCTGATAGCTGTTGTTGTACGAAAACTCACAAAGTGGAAAACAATCTTGCCAACTAGTGCCAAAGTCTAGCACTACAGCCCTAATCATATCCTCCAATGTCTGGATAGTCCGCTTTGAATGTCCGTCGGTCTGAGGATGATATGCAGTACTCAAATGTAACTTCGTACCTAGAGCTTGTTGCAGACTATGCCAAAAGTGCGAAGTAAATCGAGGATCACGATCTGATACAATAGACTTCGGCACACCATGTAATCTGACCACTTCTCTGACATAAATCTCTGCCATCTGGTCATGTCTGTACGTCATTCTGTACGGGATAAAACATGCTGATTTGGTCAATCTGTCAATCACTACCCAAATCGCATCACAACCTCTGGAGAATCGTGGTAGCTTCGTAACAAAATCCATGGAATGTGATCTCATTTCCATTCTGGAATAAATAAGCTCTGTAACAAACCTCCTGGTCTCTTTCTTTCCGCTTTCACCTGTTGGCAATTCAAACATCTGGAAACAAACTCTGCAATGTCTGATTTCATCTGTTTTCACCAAAATTGTTTCTTTAGATCATTGTACATCTTTCTGCCACCAGGATGAATACTAAATCGACTACTGTGTTCCTCTGCCAAAATCTAGTGTCTCAAATCTGAAACATCTAGCACAACAAGACGATTATTCACATATAATACATCATCACGAACCTGATATTCTGATTGATGCCCTGATCTGACCATCAATATCGAGTTCTGAACATTCTGATCAACTTTCTGTGCTTCTTTAATTCGAGAAATCAACTCTGGTTCAGCTTGAATAGCATATAGTCTCAGAGGTTGACAATCTGTCTCAAATACTAATCCAGAAAGACAACAATCTTCAATCAAATTCGAAACACCAATCGTTGATAAGGATAAAGAACATACCTTTCGACTCAGTGCATTAGATGCTGCATTCGATTTTCCCGAATAGTATTTGATTTCACAATCAAAATCTTTCAGTAAATCAAGCCATCTTCGTTGTCTCATATTCAATTCTGACTGTGAAAATAGATACTTTAAACTCTTGTGATCAGAATAAATCTCAAATTTCTCACCGTATAGGTAGTGTTGCAAGATCTTCAATGCAAATACAATGGCAGCCAATTCAAGATCATGAATCGGGTAGTGAGTCTCATGTGGTTTCAATTGTCTCGAGGCATAGGCAATAACATGTCCTCGCTGCATCAAAACACAACCCAATCCTCTATGAGAAGCATCACAATAAACAACAAAATCACCAGTACCCGACGGGATAGTCAACACAGGAGCACTGGTCAATCTCTTCTTCAACTCTAGAAAGCTGGATTCACACGCCTCTGACTAAACAAATGGGGAATTATTCTGAGTCAATTGAGTAATCGGCTTAGCAATGCTGGATAAATATTTAATAAATTGACGATAGTATCCTGCTAAACCCATAAAACTGCATATCTCTGGCACTGAAGTCGGTCTAGGCCAACTGATCACAGCCTCAGCTTTGCTAGGATCATCAGAAATACCATCTCCAGATATAATGTGTCCCAAAAATATCACTTGCTTCAGCCAAAACTCATATTTAGATAGCTTAGCATATAATTTCTCAGTTATCAAAATTTTCAGTATAGTTCTCAAATGCTCAGCATGATCAATCATATTCTTGGAATAAATCAGAATATCATCAATGAAGATAATCACAAAGTCATCAAGATACTTCTGAAATATACGGTTCATCAAACCCATAAATACAGCTGGAGCATTGGCTAAACCAAATGGTATGACTATAAACTCATAATGGCCATACCTGGTTTTGAAAGCTGTCTTCGAGATATCAGAATCTCTGACTCTCAGCTGATGATATCCAGATCTCAAATCAATCTTGGAATAGACAGAAGAACCCTGCAACTGATCAAATAAATCATCAATACGAGGCAAAGGATATTTATTCTTTATCGTAGCCTTGTTCAGTTGTCGGTAGTCAATGCAGAGTCTCATTGAACCATCCTTCTTTCTGACAAATAGTACTGGAGCACCCCAAGGAGAAACACTCGGCTGATGTAACCCTTGGCCAATAAATCCTCTAACTGCTCTTTCAGTTCAATCGGTGCCATTCTGTATGGAGTTTTTGAAATAGGAACTGTTCCTGGTATCAATTCGATACTGAAGTATATTTCTCGGATTGGAGGCAAACCCGGAATCTCATCTGGAAAAACATCCGCAAAATCACATACCACTGGAAAATCTGCCAATGACGGGCTCGATTTAAGTACATCTACTGAATACACAAGGAATCCCTCTATTCTTTTCTGTAATAATCGAGTCATAGAAAAAACATATATCAAAGGAATTCTAGCTCTAGAACCCTTACCGTAAAATTTCCATTCATCAGCCATTTCAGGTCTGTATCTCACAATCTTCTGGAAACAATCTACGGTAGCTCTGTACTTGGTCATCATATCAATATCGATAATGCAGTCAAAATCAGACAAACCGAGTACAATACAATCTAACTCAATCTCATTCCCATCATACTGCATTATACAACGTTTAACAGACTTCACTGATATAAGGCCTCTCCCCAAAGGTGAAGAGACAGATACTACAGCAGATAATGACTCAACAGGCAAATCATGGATCAATACAAATTGCTCAGATATAAAAGTATGGGATGCACGGGTATCAATCAATACATAAGCAGAGTAACCACAAAGAAAATAGTTACCTGCAACAACATCATCTGGTGATTCCTGTGCCTGTTCTTCAGTCAATGCAAACAATCTGGCCTGCTGTTTCGGAGGCTGGCTAACAGTCTGGCTTCCTCCTGGCTTCTGCTGTGACTGAGTCGTAGGGGGTGGCCGGAAAGAGTGAACAGCTGATGATCGTCTATCAGTCTGAGCCACTGATCCAGATGATTCTGCTCCCTGGGATCGTTGAGAACTTCGCTGTGGATAGACTCTGGCAAAATGTCACTGCTGTCTACAGATATTGCAACTACCAGACACTCCTTGGCATTGCTCTGTGGGATGTCTCCCTCCACAAGTTCTGCAATAGACCCCTGTATAACTCTGGCTCTGTTGTGAACCACTGGAGCTCGATGAACTGCTACCAGACTTCTTAAACTGTTTCTCTCTGGCTTTCAAATGATCTTTCTTCCCACTGCTACTACTGCCACTTTCAAATCTGGGAGGGGGTTGGTGAAATTGGGTTGAAGGCTGTTGCTGTTTCGGCGCTGGGGCAACATACGAAGCTCCTTTCTGCCTGATCAGACCCGATTCTCCTCCTTTGGCTCTGTTAAGGGCATCTACAAAATTATTCGGTCGCCCTGCATTTACTAGTGTAAACATCTCGTGATTCAGCCCATTAATGAACTGATCAGCAACGGCTTCATCATTCTCAGCAACAGGCGGAGCAAAACGTGACAAGGTAGAGAACTTGGCCACATATTCTTCTATGTTTAGTTGACTCTGTCTCAGATTAGCAAACTCTGCACCTATAGAACCCGTTAAACCAGACTACGTATAAGCCATGCTTAATTACTATTATTTAAATTAAAATGATTTTTACGCATGAGGATTTGAATTCTTTTCTTTAAATTTAATTATTTTATGCAGTAGTTTAGTTGTTATCTTTTCAGTTAAATATGTGAGGCCGGACTGGAGTTAGAGTATTGAGATAAAATTTTAATATTAAAAAAACATTCCTCGAATTTATTTTAAGATAAATAATAAGTTAATTTAATGTAAAAGAATGTTTAAAAGATTTATTTAAGTAATTTGAGATAAGTAGTAAATAAATTCTTTTAGGTTCAATAATTAATTTATTAATTAACTAAAATATTTAATGGGTAGATAAAACTCTAAAGATTTAAAATACATTATTTAAGCAATGTTTTCCCTCCCATTATCATAGAAAAATCGGCCACCTCTTTTAAAGGATTTAAATTTTTGGCAACTCTCCATTTTGATATCTTTCCTTAATCCTTTCATGGCATAGTTAATTCCCTCATTTTAAATCTTCAATAATTAATAATTAAGCAATATTTTACCCCCATTTTGAACATCAAATTTCGGCCACTCCTTTTTTAGATTTAATTAAATTTGACAACTCACAAACTTTGATTCCTTTCCTTATCCCTTTCTTGGTAGATAATCCCTTCATTTTAATCATCAATAATTATTGATTTAAGCAATTTTCTACCCTTATTTGACATAAATAAATCGGCCAACCCTCTTGAAAAGATTTGATAATTGTTTAACAACTCACCATTTTATTTTCTTCCTTATCTTTTCTTGATAGATAATTCCCTCACCTTTTAATCCTCAATAATTAAACAATTAAGCAATTTTCTCCCTAGTATTTGATAGAAGAAAAATCGGTCACCCCTCCTTCAAATCAAATCAAATCACATCTCATTTCCTATCTAACAAACTCTAGGATAGAAAGATTCATTTGCCATTCAACTTTTCCCTTTTATCTTGCAACTTTCCCTTCATTTTTCCTAGCCACTCTCCTCTCCATAATCTCGAAATTTTAGAAGAAAAAACCTCTCAAAAATCGTGACTTGCACTTGGAGAAAATAAGAGAGAAAAGCAAGAAGCAAAGCAACTCCGGCTCCTCCGCGCCGTGTCGTCGTAATCGATTTGTTTTTATTTCAAACAAATCCAAGGCATGTTTATACCATTCTCTTCTCTTCAATCAAGTCATATTATTATTTTAAAACATCATATGTGCACGAATCATGAAGCAAAACCGAATTTACATCAAGACATTTTCGAAAAACATGGTGCAGATTTTTCGGTTTCCTCTATGCCTTCACCGGTTGGCTTGTTTTATGGTTTCAGGGTTCGGCTCAATTTCCAGGGGCTCAAGGCTGCATCTAGGCTTGTACTAGAATGTGTTAGGGAGGTGCTGGTCCATCGGTTTGAGTCCCTTCGCCGCAAGCAAGATGAAATGGACAGCAACTCCCATAGTGCACTTTTGTGTCTCGAATTGCATGGTTTCTTGCCTAAGGTGTGGGTTTTGATCTTGGCTGCCCTAGGGGCTGTAGCCATGGTTAGAATCCCTCCTTCAAATGTCTAGGACATGATCAAGATGCCCTTTCATGGCTTGGTTCACATCCCCATCGGTTTTTAAAACAAACAAGAACAGCGCCCCATCGGCTTTTCATTTTTCTGGTTTTGGTTGTGTGAGTTGGGTTTCAAATTTTTGGTGTTAAGTGGGTTGTGGTTGGCTTCTAGCCCTTAGCCATGACTCATACAACACCTTAGC
This sequence comes from Primulina tabacum, assembly GCF_025594145.1. NCBI lineage: Eukaryota > Viridiplantae > Streptophyta > Magnoliopsida > Lamiales > Gesneriaceae > Primulina > Primulina tabacum. The sequence continues at coordinate 41,159,226 of NC_134552.1, forward strand.
ATGTCTAGCATGGACCATGGTTAACCTCATAACCATTGTATCCTTCATTTGACAGCAAGAACAAGCAAGACACCCCACGCGTGTGAGGTGTGTTCTCGGGTGGAACTTGCGAGTTGTTTCGGGTGTTTCTTGGATTTTGTTTGGCCTAGGGCCCTTAGCCATGGTTCAAAACTTACCTTAGGATGTTGGTAAGAGGATCTGGCTGGTGGTTCAAGCCCCAATGGCCGATAGTCTCGAAAACGAAACACGGAAGCACAAGAGCTGCCGCTGTATTCTATTGGACAGCAGCTTTAGCTTTGGTTCAGAGGCGTCGTATGAGTTCTCGGTCGGCTTTTAGCCTATGACCTTGGACTGTAAAGTACCTTATTGAGTTAGTAAGGTCATGTTTTTGGCCGTTCATGATTTGATTAAGTTTAGAGGTCGTACGAGAATTTACGGTGCAATGTGCCAAAGTGACTCTCGAAAGAGCGTTTCATGATTTTGGCCTCCATGCACAATTTTCATGTATTACAGCCCTTGGTAATTATTTTCCAGTATTTTAGGTGTATTTTAATCATGACAAAATGATGATTCGATGTTGGTTCGGGTTGGTACGGAGTCATGGTTAAATATTAAGTTTGTTGGGCGTAATAGTCTCGCTTTTAGTTCGATTTTGAAGCGTTGCTTAAGATAAGTTATTTGCATGGTAAAGTCAAGTTATTTGCATGTTTTTCATGTTAGAATTAGGTCGCAGCGAGCCTGGGAACGATCCAACCCAATTGGTAAAATAACTCAGGAATCTAATTATATTACGTGCATAAATATAAAAGTTTATTTTTGAGATTTATGCGATATGTCTTGTGGCCACTTCTGTAAAGGCCCTAATTCTCCTTGCTTGAAAATTTGCGGAAATAAAAAAATTTTCTTTTTAAAAGAACTTAAATGGCCTCATTCATAAAATCGACTGATGAATCAAGTTCAATGTTTAAAATATCGCAGCGGAAGAAAATAAAGTTTACCAAAAATCACAATTTAAAAATATCCAACGACTGATAAAATGTTTGCGGAAAAAAATAACAACTGCTGCTCTGAGGTCCTCGGGTGCCACTACTGCCGACCCAAGCTGGCTCACCGGTCCCCGCCCTCGGCCCTGGCCTCATCAGTACCTACAACAATCAAGTCTAGTGAGCCTAAAGACTCAGCATGCATATATCGCAAGTAACAAGTAAAAATCTGAATTAAAATATGCATGGGATAAAATATCATGTCATGAGGCATGCTGAAAATAATCTGTACTGAGCAATTATAATACGTGCATAACTGAACTGAAAATCACTGTAAAAATATTTGCTCCTTGGAGCCTGTACTGAAATATCTGGTAAAATTTTCTGTTGAGATTATGTTTTACGCCTGTGGCCACTGCACTAAGCTGAACTGATCGGTAACTGGCTACCGGGGAGGCTGAAACTGAACTGAGCTGGCCGGTCACTGGCGACCGGGTGGTACCATACTGAACTGATCGGTCACTGGCGACCGTATAAAATAACACTCCCACGTAGTGAATGAACCACAAGCCATATCGCATAAATCTCAAAAATAATCATTTTCTATTTAATGCACGTAAAATAATTAACTGGCATAATGAAAATGTCCCGTAATTTTACCAACTGGATTGGATTGGATCGTCCCCAGGCTCGCTGCAACCTAACTGTGCCATGAAAAATATGCAATAGCTTAAACTTGACCAACTATGCAATTTACGTTCAAAAGATGCGACTATGATGCCTAATGACTTCGCATTTAATCATGACTCCGAGCCAACCTGAACCGACACCGAACCGATGTATAGTCATGATTAAAATACGCTGAAAAATCATAAAATAATGCTCCTAAAATGATAGGGTCGAAATCTAGGTGAAATGGAGGCCAAAACACGAAACGCTCTTTCAAGAGTCAATTTGGCACATCGCACCGTAAATTCTCGTACGACCTCAAAAATGATCCGAATCACAAACGGTCAAAAACATGACCTTTCCAACTCAATGAGGCACTGTCCAGTCCAAGGCCATGGGCTAAAAGCCAACCAAGAACTCAAACAAGCCTTCTAAACGACACAGCAACTTGCTGTAAATTTCCAGCAGCTGCACACCCGTGTAACTTGTGTTGTTTTCGAGACTACCGGCCATTGGGGCGTGAACCACCGACCAGAGACTCTTACCAACATCCCAAGGAATGATTTGAACCATGGCTAAGGGCCCTAGGCCAGCCACAATCCGCATCATACCAAAACTCAACCGAAGGGTCTAACCGAGAGCCAACGTGCATGCGTGTGTAGTGTTTTGCTTAGATCGATGTCTTGCGTCGTTCCAGTGGCCATTTGATTGACCATGGCACGATCTAGACATCTAGGAGCATGATATGAACCGTGGCTAAGGGCCATAGGCCAACCAAGATCCATACCAAGCAACCAAAAGAAACGAACCGAAAGCTGTCCAACCGAAGTAGCCGAAGGGGTATAGGGGCTGTTGTGATGTTTTCATTAAAAACCGATGAACCATGGACCAAGCCACCAAAAGGGCAACTTAGTCACGTCTTAGACATGTTAGGGAAGTGATCCAACCATGGCTAAGAGCCCTTAGGGCAGCCAAGATCAGATCCAAACCCCTTGACATAAAAACTGAAATTTTCGAACTCAAAAAGGGACACAAATGGTGTTGCTGTCATTTCTTGCTTTCCAGCAAGCATGGGCTGAAACAGATGGACAAATGTGGTCCTAATGCATCCTATTACATGTATATAAGTCGCCTTGGGAGCCTGGAGTCGATCCAATACCTGAAACTCACAAACCAAAAGAAACCGTGAAGCTTGCCAAGGAAAATCGAAAATTCTGCATGTGTTGTTTCAAAATGTTTTGACATGGATCTCGATTTTTACTTGAATAAACATGATCATGTACTGAAAAATAAATGATAATGTGACTTGATTGAGGTTTAGAAAGAATCTAGACATGCCTTGTTATCGTTTGAAATAGAAACGAAAAGAAAAGACGAGACGGCGCGGAGGAGACGGAGTGGCTTCCTTTTCTACCTTGCCTAAGCTCTCGATTTTTTCTTCCCTTCCCTCTAGCTAAGACTCACGATTTTTCTACTGAAAATGAGTGTGAATTCACTCTGAATTTTCGAAAAGGAGAGGGGGGGGGGGGGGGGGGGGGGGGGGGAATGGTTAGGAGGGTGAGGGAAGTGGGTGCAAGATATAAGGAAGATCCAAGACCAAGTCTTCCCATTTTGAATTTTTGAATTATGGTTTGATATCAAATGAGTTGGTGGATGCTTCTAGGAGGTAGTGGCCGATTTTTGCTTATTTTCTAGAATTATCCTACTAATTACATGCAAAGAATTGGTCAAAGTTGATGAGTTGGAATGAATTGCTTAATAAATCCAAGGGGCCGAAATCATGCTAATAAAATGAGTGGGAAGTGTTGGTTATCTAGTCAACTAATAATCCTTGAAAGCCTTACTAATCCTTTAAATAATTTAGTGAGCTAACCCCTTAATTTAATAACTTAAATGAGTTCATTTCTTAATCACCTCAAATAATTAAATTAAATCCTCAAACCCCCCTTTCTAACTTAAATGAACTTAGTTGCTAGCTAAATTAACTTCTGGAAATATTTCTCGAATCTTAAATTCTATCTCAAAACTCCAACTCCGGTCCGGCCTCACTGAAATAACTGAAATGCTAAAAATCAAACTATTGAACTGAAATAATGAATAATTAACTTCAAATAAATGCATTTAAAATAATCATGCAATGAAGTCAATTAAATTTAAAAATCTAGAATTATGCATGGCTTATACGTCTACTGATTTACGGGTTCTACAATCCTTCGCCCCTTAAAAGAAATTTCGTCCTCGAAATTAGAACTTACCGAATAACTCGGGGTATCGATCTCTCATCTCCGGCTCAGACTCCCACGTAGCTTCCTCCTCTGAATGGTTGAGCCATTTGACTTTGACTTGCTTAACAAGCTTGTTCCGAAGTTTCTTCTCCTGTCTGTCTAGGATCTGCACGGGTCTCTCCTCATAAGATAAGTTCGGAGTAAGCTGCAACGGCTCGAAATTCAGCACATGCGAAGGGTTCGCCATGTACTTTCTCAGCATGGAGATGTGAAAGACATTGTGTACTCCGGCCAGATTCGGCGGAAGAGCCACACGATACGCTAGCGTCCCAACTCTGTCAAGGATCTCAAACGGTCCAATGAATCTCGGACTGAGCTTCTTTTTCTTCCCAAATCTCATGATACCCTTCATAGGTGCCACTTTCACGAAGACATGATCGCCCACTGCAAACTCTAAGTCTCTCCTCCGCTGATCGGCATAACTCTTCTGTCGGCTCTGAGCAGTCCTCATCCTATCACGGATCTTGACTACTACATCTGCTGCCTGCTGAACAATCTCTGGACCCAACTCTGCTCTCTCTCCTACTTAATCCCAATGAACAGGAGATCTACACTTGCGGCCATACAATGCTTCATACGGAGCCATACCTATAGACGACTGGAAGCTGTTGTTGTAGGTGAACTCAACCAGTGGCAAGTTCGACTCCCAACTCCCTGAGAAATCAATGACGCAAGCGCGAAGAAGATCGTCCAAAATCTGAATAACTCGCTCCGACTGCCCATCCGTCTGCGGATGGAAAGCTGTGCTAAACAGCAACTTCGTACCCAAAGTCGAATGCAAACTCTTCCAAAATGAGGAAGTGAATCAGGGATCTCGGTCGGATACGATAGAAACTGGAATACCATGGAGTCGGACTATCTCTCGGATATACAGCTCTGCATACTGAATCATGGTGAAAGTCGTCTTAATAGGCAAGAAGTGCGCTGATTTGGTAAGACGATCTACAATCACCCAAATAGCATTCGATCCTCTGGCTGACCTCGGCAATCCGGTCACAAAGTCCATGGTAATGTTCTCCCACTTCCACTCATGAATAGGCAGAGGCTTGAGCAAACCTGCTGGTCTCTGATGCTCGGCCTTCACTAACTGGCAAGTCAGGCACTCGGATACAAACCGTCTGATGTCCTTCTTCATCCCTGGCCACCAATACAATAGCTGCAGATCTTTGTACATCTTCGTACTCCCAGGGTGAATGGAGTACGGGGACGTATGGGCCTCTGATAAGATGACTGCTCGGATAGAATCACTGCTAGGAACCCAAATCCTATCTCGGTATCTCACAATACCGTCGCTGACTGTATACAAAACACTACCCTTGGCTTCATCTCTCTTCTTCCACTGTGCCAACTGCTCATCTGCTGCCTGACCGCTGCGAATACGGTCAATAAGAGAGGACTGGATAGTCAAGGTAGATAAACGAGGAACTCTACCTCGCGGATAAGTCTCAAGATCGAACTTCTGCATCTCAATCTGAAGAGGTTTCTGAATCGTCAAGTGAGCCATCACTGCGACTTTCCTGTTCAAAGCATCCGCAACTACATTAGCTTTACCCGGGTGGTAGCTAATGTCACAATCGTAATTTTTCACAAGCTCCAACCAACGCCTCTGACGCATGTTCAGCTCCTTCTGCGTAAAGAAATACTTGAGGCTCTTATGGTCGGTAAAGATCTGACACTTCTCTCCATACAGATAGTGCCTCCAAATCTTCAAAGCAAAAACTACGGCCGCTAACTCCAGATCATGGGTAGGGTAATTCTTCTCGTGGATTTTCAGCTGTCGAGAAGCATACGCTATCACTCTCCCATGCTGCATCAAAACTGCACCTAAACCAAGCTTCGAAGCATCGGTATAAAGGAAAAACTCACCAGATCCTGACGGTACAGCCAAAACGGGTGCTGAGATAAGAGCTTGCTTCAAAGTATCGAAGCTCTTCTGACACTCCTCGCTCCAAACAAATTTCACATTTTTCTTGGTCAGTGCTGTGAGTGGAACGGCAATGGATGAGAATCCCTGAATGAACTTCCTGTAATATCCTGCCAACCCAAGAAAACTACGGATCTCGGATGCATTCTGAGGCACAACCCAATCTCTGACTGCTGCAACTTTTGCCGGGTCTACCTCAATGGCACTGCTAGAAACAATGTGGCCCAAGAACGCCACCTTCTCTAACCAGAATTCGCATTTACGGAACTTTGCGAATAGTTTGTGCTTCTACAATGTCTGCAACACTGTGGTCAGATGCCTGCTGTGCTCCTCCCGATTCTTGGAGTAGACGAGAATGTCATCTATGAACACTATCACAAACTGGTCGAGGTACGGCTGAAATACGCGATTCATTAGATCCATGAAGATCGCTGGCGAATTCGTCAGACCGAACGGCATCACAAGGAACTCGTAGTGACCATAACGAGTCCTGAAAGCTGTCTTCGAAACATCAGCATCTCTCACCCTCAACTGGTGATAACCGGAACGCAGATCTATCTTGGAGAAAATCGAAGCTCTCTGCAACTGGTCAAACAGATCCTCAATCCTCGGCAGTGGGTATTTATTCTTCACTGTAACCCTGTTCAACTCCCGGTAGTCAATGCAAAGCCTCATCGTGCCATCCTTCTTTTTCACAAATAAGACTGGCGCGCCCCATGGTGAAAAGCTCGGGCGAATGAACTCCTTGTCGAGAAGTTCCTGAATCTGCTTCTTAAGCTCTGCCATCTCTGTCGGTGCTAGTCGGTACGGCGCTTTGGATATCGGAGCCGTACCTGGCATAAGCTCGATGGAAAACTCCACCTCTCTCTCGGGTGGCATACCAGAGACGTCTTCGGGAAAAACGTCTAAGAAATCTCTGACAATCGGAACATCTGAGGCTGACTAGCTGGGTTCCTCGGGGACAGATAAAAAGGTCGCTAGAAATGCCCGACACCCTCTATGCATGAGCTTCCTAGCCTGAACATAAGGAATAATGCGCGGTAAAGGAAAGTACCTGTCCGGCTCAAATAAGAACTGCTCCATTCCAGGCGGTCGGACAAGGACAGATCTCCGCTGGAAGTCTATCAACACTCTGTTCTTCAATAGCCAGTCCATCCCTAGGATGATGTCAAATTCTGGAATCGGTAGCACGATCAGATCCGCATAAACAAGATTACCGTGCAGCTCAAAGTCTATATCTCGGATAACATTGGTAGCTGCCATCTCCTCGCCTGACGACAACACTACTGAAAAGGCTGTATCTAGCCCAATGGTCTGGATCTTGAGAAAGTTTGCAAAGACCTCCGAAATAAACGAGTGAGTGGCCCCTGAATCTATCAAGGCCTTGGTAGCGGAACCAGATATAAAAATTCTCCCTGAAAGATCGGAACTCTAAGTTGAATCCCACTACAAGATCTAAACTTATAGACATGCAAAGGTCAAGGTTCCTCTAGCTTAATTCCCCCGAAATAAATCTGAGCAGAGCATGCAATCCTATAACAGTTCTAAGTTCAAAAATCTAAATCCCGATTCCCAAAATGCTGAAATTCGAATAATAACTTAAAGTTTAAAGGTACCTGTCAACAACATAGTCTCCGGGTTGGTTTCCGCGGCATGGAGAGCAAAAACTCTGCCTTGGGTAGGCAGATTCCTCTGAGGGCACTGCAGCAACATGTGGTCTGGACTGCCACACTTAAAACACTTTCCTGAGCCAGCCATACATGCTCCAGGATGGCGACGTGAGCACCTGGGACAGACTGGGTGCTCCTGAGTCCTCGGGGCTGGGCGTCCCCGCTGCTGCTGCTGGCCTCGGTTCCTGGGCGGTCCATGAAAAGGCCTCTTATTCTGCTGCTGATGCTGATGAGGAGGAGGACGGTGCGGTGCCTGGACTGGGCGCTTGCCCTGGCGATCCCTCTCGATATCCCGCAGATCCTGCTCTGCGGCTAAGGCCTTGGAGACGGCAATCTCATAAGTAGCAGGGTCAGATACCCTAACATCCCAGCGCAAGATCGGCCGTAAACCCACCAGGAAGTGCATCAGCTTGGCTCTGGCATCATTCGCGATCAGGGGCACAAAGTGACAGCCCCTCTCGAACTTACGGATAAACTCCGTAACCGTCATATCCCCCTGTCTCAGACTCATGAACTCGGTGGTCAGCCTGGTGCGAACCTCCTCAGCAAAATACTTGGAGTAGAAAACCTCCGTAAAGCGGGTCCAAGAAAGTGTAGCCAAGGTCAGGGCTACCGAAGCTCCTTCCCACCATAAGCGGGCGTCTCCAGTGAACAGGTAGGTGGCACACCGGACTCGGTCTGCGTCTCCCAGCTCCATGAACTCGAAGATAACCTCGAGGGATTTGATCCATCCCTCGGCAACCATGGGGTCAGATGTCCCAGAGAATTCCTTCGGGCGCATCTTCATGAATTGCTCATACACAGCCTCGGGCCCTGTCGGCCTGGCTGCGGCTGCGGCTACGGCTGCGGCATTGCCCCCCGCAAACTGTGCGAAGAACTGTGCCATCCCAGCTAACATTTGGGCACTCATGTCCGGTGGGGGCGATGGAGGAGGTGGTAGGTCTCCCTCCGGTCTACGCTCCTCCCTGTCCTCTTGGCGAGGCTCCGCCTCTCTGTTGCGCTCTAAAATGCGTCTAGGGGGCATACTGTTCCAACATAACCCATACGTAACTAACATGCATAATTCCATAGTTTATTTTAAATGAACACTGAAGTACTGAAAATCTGGTTGAAATTATTTCATGGAAGCATGCTGTCAAAATAATTCATGCTTTAACTGAAATGCTGAACAAAATGCTGAACTGAAAAACTTACATACCGAAGACGTGGCTTCGTGAGCTTCTCGCGGTCAGTAGTAGTGAAACCCTATACAGAACCACCGCTCTGATACCAACTGTAAAAGGCCCTAATTCTCCTTGCTTGAAAATTTGCGGAAAATAAAAAAATTTTCTTTTTAAAAGAACTTAAATGGCCTCATTCATAAAATCGACTGATGAATCAAGTTCAATGTTTAAAATATCGCAGCGGAAGAAAATAAAGTTTACCAAAAATCACAATTTAAAAATATCCAACGACTGATAAAATGTTTGCGGAAAAAAATAACAACTGCTGCTCTGAGGTCCTCGGGTGCCACTACTGCCGACCCAAGCTGGCTCACTGGTCCCCGCCCTCGGCCCTGGCCTCATCAGTACCTACAACAATCAAGTCTAGTGAGCCTAAAGACTCAGCATGCATATATCGCAAGTAACGAGTAAAAATCTGAATTAAAATATGCATGAGATAAAATATCATGTCATGAGGCATGCTGAAAATAATCTGTACTGAGCAATTATAATACGTGCATAACTGAACTGAAAATCACTGTAAAAATATTTGCTCCTTGGAGCCTGTACTGAAATATCTGGTAAAATTTTCTGTTGAGATTATGTTTTACGCCTGTGGCCACTGCACTAAGCTGAACTGATCGGTAACTGGCTACCGGGGAGGCTGAAACTGAACTGAGCTGGCCGGTCACTGGCGACCGGGTGGTACCATACTGAACTGATCGGTCACTGGCGACCGTATAAAATAACACTCCCACGTAGTGAATGAACCACAAGCCATATCGCATAAATCTCAAAAATAATCATTTTCTATTTAATGCACGTAAAAAAAATTAACTGGCATAATGAAAATGTCCCGTAATTTTACCAACTGGATTGGATTGGATCGTCCCCAGGCTCGCTGCAACCTAACTGTGCCATGAAAAATATGCAATAGCTTAAACTTGACCAACTATGCAATTTACGTTCAAAAGATGCGACTATGATGCCTAATGACTTCGCATTAATCATGACTCCGAGCCAACCTGAACCGACACCGAACCGATGTATAGTCATGATTAAAATACGCTGAAAAAATCATAAAATAATGCTCCTAAAATGATAGGGTCGAAATCTAGGTGAAATGGAGGCCAAAACACGAAACGCTCTTTCGAGAGTCAATTTGGCACATCGCACCGTAAATTCTCGTACGACCTCAAAAATGATCCGAATCACGAACGGTCAAAAACATGACCTTTCCAACTCAATGAGGCACTGTTCAGTCCAAGGCCATGGGCTAAAAGCCAACCAAGAACTCAAACAAGCCTTCTAAACGACACAGCAACTTGCTGTAAATTTCCAGCAGCTGCACACCCGTGTAACTTGTGTTGTTTTCGAGACTACCGGCCATTGGGGCGTGAACCACTGACCAGAGACTCTTACCAACATCCCAAGGAATGATTTGAACCATGGCTAAGGGCCCTAGGCCAGCCACAATCCGCATCATACCAAAACTCAACCGAAGGGTCTAACCGAGAGCCAACGTGCATGCGTGTGTAGTGTTTTGCTTAGATCGATGTCTTGCATCGTTCCAGTGGCCATTTGATTGACCATGGCACGATCTAGACGTCTAGGAGCATGATATGAACCGTGGCTAAGGGCCATAGGCCAACCAAGATCCATACCAAGCAACCAAAAGAAACGAACCGAAAGCTGTCCAACCGAAGTAGCCGAAGGGGTATAGGGGCTGTTGGGATGTTTTCATTAAAAACTGATGAACCATGGACCAAGCCAACAAAAGGGCAACTTAGTCACGTCTTAGACATGTTAGGGAAGTGATCCAACCATGGCTAAGAGCCCTTAGGGCAGCCAAGATCAGATCCAAACCCCTTGACATAAAAACTGAAATTTTCGAACTCACAAAAGGGACACAAATGGTGTTGCTGTCATTTCTTGCTTTCCAGCGAGCATGGGCTGAAACAGATGGACAAATGTGGTCCTAATGCATCCTCATTACATGTATATAAGTCGCCTTGGGAGCTGGAGTCGATCAAATACCTGAAATCACAACCAAAAGAAACCGTGAAGCTTGCCAAGGAAAATCGAAAATTCTGCATGTGTTGTTTCAAAATTTTTTTGACATGGATCTCGATTTTTACTTGAATAAACATGATCATGTACTGAAAATAAATGATAATATGACTTGATTGAGGTTTAGAAAGAATCTAGACATGCCTTGTTATCGTTTGAAATAGAAACGAAAAGAAAAGACGAGACGGCGCGGAGGAGACGGAGTGGCTTCCTTTTCTACCTTGCCTAAGCTCTCGATTTTTTTCTTCCCTTCCCTCTAGCTAAGACTCACGATTTTTCTACTGAAAATGAGTGTTAATTCACTCTGAATTTTCGAAAAGGAGAGGGGGGGGGGGGGGGGGAAATGGTTAGGAGGGTGAGGGAAGTGGGTGCAAGATATAAGGAAGATCCAAGACCAAGTCTTCCCATTTTGAATTTTTGAATTATGGTTTGATATCAAATGAGTTGGTGGATGCTTCTAGGAGTAGTGGCCGATTTTTACTTATTTTCTAGTCTAGGATATGTCCATTTATTTAATTAAATTGTGCTCCCAAAAATCCTAGAATTATCCTACTAATTACATGCAAAGAATTGGTCAAAGTTGATGAGTTGGAATGAATTGCTTAATAATCCAAGGGGCCGAAATCATGCTAATAAAATGAGTGGAAGTGTTGGTTATCTATCAACTAATAATTCCTTGAACGCCCTTACTAATCCTTTACATAATTTAGTTGAGCTACACCCCTTAATTTAATCAACTTAATGAGGTTCATTTACTAATCAGCTCAAATAATTAAATTAAATCCTCAAACATCCCTTTCCTAAATTAATGAATTATTGTCTAGCTAAATTAGACTTCTGGAAATACTTTCGAATCTTTTAACTTCTATCTCCAAAACTTCCCAACTCCGGTGGCCAGGCCTCACGAAATAACTGAAATGCTAAAAATCAAACTACTGAACTGAAATACTACAATAATTAACTTCAAACAAATGCATTTAAAATAATTATGCAATGAAGTCAATTAAATTTAAAATTCTAGAATTATGCATGGCTTATACGTCTACTGATTTACGGGTTCTACAACCCGTGTTCGCATCACCTAGTAGTGTCCAAATAATTAAATTTATTCAAGTGTTAAGTTAATTAAATAACATTGGGCCTTGTAGAGCCCAATTAGAGATAATTATTAAACTAGTGGACTTGAGTAAAACCAAGTAAAGTTTAAATGGTCTCAAATTTGTTTGAGACATTTAAATAAAAAGTCATGGGCCTTGTAATGGTTACAAGCCCAAGTAGAAAGCATGCAAGGGAGATGAAGGGTTGGAGGATACTTTTTCAATATCCAAGGCATGGCATGCACATGCTCACTTTTACTTTTTCATACACCAAGAAAAACACTCCTTCCTCTCTCCTAAAATGAAAATGGCCGAAATTTCAAGCTATAGTCTCCTTCATTTTTGGTTCTTCAATAGTTGAAGATTGCACCCTCTTCTCAAAGAAAAATCCTCCAATTTTTCTAGTGCAAAATTGGAGGGATCTTCCTTGTTGGTGGTGGGCTTAATTTTGAGCAATGGAGTGCTCATTGAAAGCTTGTAGAATAGTCTTGCCATTGAAGAGCTTAGTTGTTTGACATCTAAGTTGGAGCCATCATCAATCTTTTAAGATTGATAGGTAAAATTCTAAAACACCATATGTATGACATTTTGTGTTTTATTGTATTTGCTACACACAATAGTGTTTAGGGTACTCGGTTCTTGTATGAAAATATTTTAAAACTTCCGTTGCGCAAGCAAGCACCATAAACGATCCCCTTTCAAA